>NW_023494803.1:5665528-5830528 GCF_904425465.1 Colossoma macropomum
CGATATGTATCGATATCAACTGATGTATTTTTTATAGTGATAAGATATTTGGCCTTATCGCCCAGCTCTACTCGAGAGACATGCAATGCAGAAAAGGGTCGGAATTTGAGTAGCGTGGGTTTGTTTAATTACCAGCCCTTAAACAATGCCATCCCTGCCCACCAGCCACTGTAGGCTCTAACTCGTTTTCAATACGTCCTGCACTGCAACACTTCATTTTCTTCATGATTAGGTTCACAAAAAACAATGATTAGAAACGGTACAAGGAACAAATATGAAAAGCAAAAACAATTTTATTCACAGAACGATGTGGAAAAGAAGATGAAGCTGAGATTTGCTCCTTACTTGCCAGTTTCGCATTCAAATTTCTGTTCCACTTTAAGTGGAGCTGCCGTTACGTTTTAGTGTTAGCGCACCATTAAGGTAACTGCTGCATTGCTTAAGGTGGAGCGGAAAAGTCGATAAGAAGCTGGGGAATACAAAGGCAACTTCAGCCTGGCAAAAAGAGGAGCAGGTGTCCCTTCAATAATTAAAAAGAATTTGAAAATGGTTCCTTTTAAAAGAATTCTGACTATAGTAATGATTTTCTTAGTACATCACTCCAAGTTTCCCCTCGTCCCTCATTATGTGAAATTTTCAACATATCACTACAATCTGTAGCTACTGAAAATTTAGGTAAGTGTTAAGGATGGTTTAATATCTGTTATAATCTATTACTAACGGCT
This sequence comes from Colossoma macropomum, assembly GCF_904425465.1. NCBI lineage: Eukaryota > Metazoa > Chordata > Actinopteri > Characiformes > Serrasalmidae > Colossoma > Colossoma macropomum. The sequence continues at coordinate 5,666,254 of NW_023494803.1, forward strand.
CTGACGCTGTCTTGTTTAAAAAGGTGTCGACTCAGTTCCAGCGGCAGGAGTTGAGAGTCAACTCCAGAAAACCCAGAATCGTACATCACTAACAGAAATAAGACGTACAGGACAAAAATGGGTCTAAAACAAAAGTTAAACAGCAGAGAAATAAGTTTTCAATTAAATTTTACAAGAAGGTGGACACTGAGAAGTTAGGTATGCAGTCAGCACGAGCACATTAGCCTCGTAGCTCCAGTACAAAACTACAAAAAAGCAAACGGCTAAACTAAACATAAGGTCTCAGTCACAGTAATACAGAGCCATTATTCCACACCAGACCCTACAGTGTGCACCCCCACACACAGCTTACCTTTTCTGCACTGCACTGGTCCCGGATCATCTCCTCAATGAAGAACTTGGTCTTGCCGTAAGGGTTTGTGCAGCCTCCAGCTGGATGCTGCTCGTCGATGGGCAGTTTCTGAGGATCGCCGTACACCGTCGCCGAGCTGCTGAACACTAGATTATGGACCCCGTGAGCCTGCATCACCTGACCAACATATGCACGGACACCATAGATCATTACAGACTCCTACAAAACGTAACAAGCTGTCCACAGAGCACACAGCAGGAAGCCCCCCCCACCTCCCCCACTAATTACTGAAAATACCAGCCATCAGTCCAGAGTACTGGAGATAATTCATACCAGTTGTACAGAACAGGCCTACAGGCTGCTGCCCTCACTTGCTAAACATTCCTGCATTACTGAGAAACATGAGGAACTATCACTTCTTAACCATTAAAAGTTTAGATTTTTTTAATTGATTTAACATGCATTACATAATTATTGTATGGTATTATATAATAAATTAGCAGTTAACTTCTAATAAATATTTACATTTGATTTACATACTGTATCAACAGGTTGGAATCTGTGTTCACTGTAAAAAAAAAAAGTATACGTTTTTTTTTATACGCACCTAACTTTTCTTCAAATTTACATCTTCATAAAATTATTAAAGATTAGAAAAGTAGCATTATATGTGTATATATGTGTAAATGTATATGTATGTATGTCTGTGTATATATGTATGTATATGCATACAAGCATTTACAGTGAAGCAGCTGAACAGGATCATAATGTAACTGTTTTACTATTGGACAGTCATAATTGTGGTGCTAATTGAAGCACTGACACAGATGTTTGATACAATGTGAATTGTGTATTTTTTTTTATTCTTTTCTAAAGGCTTTCTCCAAGAAACAGAAAATTACAAAATAAATAAATGAAAAATAAAATCGTCATCTCCTCATCTCTGATTAATACACACTGTGCAATATATCACAACTATTACTGTAATGACACTTTCACTATGCACTTTACACTGTAATATTGATGCAACTCTGAGTTAGTTATGTCTATAATATGTGCTTTTAGTTTATCTCATACCACTCAGTGCCTGCTGTCTTGCAAATACAACAAATCTGTCTCATATGCTATGTAAATATGTAAACAGATATACTTTTATTTTATTTCTCTTGTACTTTAACTTATGTCTAGATTTATTTCTATTTTTCTACATAGTATATGTAAGTTTATGTGCAATTATATGTGTTGCTACTGAAACACTGCAATTACCCTCCGGGATCAATAAAGTTCTGTCTGTCTGTCTGTCTGTCTGTTTGTCTGAAAGCCACGCGAGATCTAGGAGGGTTAAAGCTGAGCAGATAATCCAGAAACAGAGTACGTTGGTGGTCTAAAGCTCACCTCCAGTAGGTTGATTGTGCCTGTGAGGTTGACCCTGTAGTAGCGTAACGGCTGCTCCACTGATTCTCCCACCGCTTTCAGCCCAGCAAAGTGCATCACTGCATAGAACGAGTGCTGTGGGTCACAGAGAGAACCTTGCAGTTACACAGTACCAACACTAGGGGGCAATATTATAACTGAGATTAACCATTAATAGTGATAGCTGTCACTTTTGCTATTGTCTATGTGTGATAGTGTATGTAACACTTACTAAATAGTTGTGTAATGAGTTACATTTACATTCAATATTCACAAGTTTCGGTCAATATTTATTATAATAACTGTCAATAACCCCAAATGTAACTAATCAGCCATGATTTGGTGTCTGAAGATTGCTTCTTTAGTTTTGCACTGTAACTAAGAGGCTAATGTGGCTAACAAGTTAGCATCCAGTAATCAATTACCTTAATTCACACTTTCACTAAAATACATAATGTAATCTCCAACAGATTTGTTTATGTGGTTCCTTTTTTACAATGCTAACTGATGGATATACGTTTCCACTATTTGTTAGCTACATTCGCTTCGTAGCTCCAGTGCAGCAAACTTCAGACACCAACCATGCCTTGGTTGATTGACTACATTTTGGAGATGAGAGGAAAAGTGCATAAATTTGATTTTCCACCTAATTATCACTTTCATGAAAACCCAAATTGAAGCAATTCAGTTAAATTATTCAAACCAGTGCAACCTTTAAGATGAATCTAGTCTTATCTACAGAATAAGGAGTGTGTTTGTCCTGACCTGTTTGAAGATTTTCTCCAGACCGGGTTTGTCCAGCAGGTCCAGTTCATGGAACTCAATCGTAGTGTCCATAAACTTCTCTATCCTCCGCAAGCTCTCGGGGACATCGCCTTCTCCTCGATGCAAAGCACACAACCACAATAAACATCACATTCAGACACAACACACAGACACAACAAAGATCAACTACGACTGTTTTCAATTATACAGATTCGTGTACACAGTGATTCTAATGTGATGCTAATATTCTATAAGTTTCAATCTATTTGTAAGACGCTGTAAAAATTTTTGATGATATTTTTGATGATGAACTGAGCTGTAGATCATTCCACAATAACTGAGAAAGCTGTACAGCATTAGTAACCAAATCTTGTTGATCAAAAAAGCTATTTCTGGTACTTTCATGTCAAAGAATTCATATAAATAAATAAATACAGTTGATAACTTGCTACTACTTTACCGTGTAAACATTATGACACACCTCCTTGTTTCTACACTCATTGTCCATTTTATCAGCCCCACTAACCATATTGGAGCACTTTATAGTTATAGTACAATTACAGACTGTAGTCCATCTGTTTCTCTGCATACCATGGTATCTCCCCCTTACCCTGTTCTCTGATGGTCAGGACCCCCACAGGACCACCAGAGAGCAGTTACTATTTGGGTGGTGGATCATTCTCAGCACTGCAGTGACACTGACGTGGTGGTGGTGTGTTAGTGCGTGTTGCGCTGGTCTGAGTGGATCAGACACAGCAGTGCTGCTGGAGTTTTTAAACACCTCGGCGTCACTGCTGGACTGAGAACCACCAACCAAAAATATCCAGCCAACAGCGTCCTGTGACCACTGATGAAGGACTAGAGGATGACCAACACAAACTGTGCAGCAGCAGATGAGCTACTGTCTCTGACTTTACATCTACAAGTGGACTCACAACATAGAAGTGTCTAATAGAGTGGACAGTGAGTGGACACAGTGTTTAAAAACTCCAGCAGCACTGCTGTGTCTGATCCACTCAGACCAGCACAACACACACTAACACACCACCACCATGCCAGCGTCACTGCAGTGCTGAGAATGACCCACCACTCAAAAAATTCCTGCTATGTGGTGGTCCTGTTGGGGTCCTGATCACTGAAGAACAGGGTAAAAGGGGGCTAACAAAGTATGCAGAGAAACAGATGGACTACAGTCTGTAATTGTAGAACTACAAAGTGCTCATACATGGTAATTTGATACAACGGACAAAGAGTGTAAAAACAAGGAGAAACACTCACAGAGCTCGTTATTAGGAACACCATACTAATACAGGGTCCTTTGCTCTCAAAACAACCTCAATTCTTCATGGCACGAATTCCAGAAGCTTTTGGAAACATGTCTTTGAGATTCTGGTCCATGTTGACATGATTGCATCCAGACTTAAACTGTCTTGGCTGACAAGTGAAACCCCATGTGGTCTTTTGCTGCTGTAGCCCATCCGCCTCAAGGGCCGACATGTTGTGCATTCTCAGATGCTTTTCTGCTCACCACTATTGTACAGAGTGGTTCTCTGAGTTACCATAACCTTTCTGTCAGCTGAAACCAGTCTGGCCATTCTCCATTGACCTCTCTCATCAACATGGCGTTTCCGCACACAGAGCTGCCACTCACTGGATGGTTATCCAATGAAAATCGAGGGTATTAGTAGGGAGTGTGTCACTCTTTGCTGCAGTAACAGCCTCTACTCTTCTGGGAAGGCCTTACACTAGACGTTGGAACATTGCTATGAGGATCTGATTGCTTCAGCCAGAAGAGCATTTATGAGGTCAGGTACTGATGCTGGAAGATTAGTTCTGGACACTCCAATTCATCCCAAAAGGTACTGGATGGAGGTCCATCTCTCCAGAGAATGTGGTTCCACAAAGCTCAGGGGCTTTATAGCCTACACTAGACGACGCCTGACGCAACTGAACGCTAGTAAAGTAGCTGAATTCACTAATTCGATGGGGGGTCTGGATAGTTTTGGACATACAGTGTATACACATACATAGGCTAAGCATATTTACCTCTTACAGCATTGCTGAAGTTATCGATGACCACAGGATGATAGCCGGCCTCAATCAGCTCCACCACACAGTGGCTACCAATGTAGCCCCCTCCACCCGTCACCAGCACCTTCTGCGCCATTCCGGCAGCCTCTGCAACACAATCAGAACACTCACTTGCCAAACTAGTTGACGTAATTACTGACGCAAAACAAACAAGGATGTGTGGGTGTGCAGCTCTGCAGGCGTGTTCACATTTTCCTTCACTTTATCTTTGCAGATGTCTATGTACAATTTCTCCCTACCCCATCTTGCTCAGAGTAGCAGGTAAAGTATGTGACCAGAGCTGTTAACACTGACGTACATTCTTAAACACTCCCAAAGTAGGCGTGGCTGTATTGTACTGTAGAGTACTGTGCAAGAACAGCTTTAATATATTCTAATATATATATTTGATATATTCCCAAATATATATATATATATATATATATAAAAACATCTAAGCTATAAAAAATGTAAAAAAAATAAAAGAAGACTAAAACTTAATGTTTGTTCTTTTTTGGATATACAAAAATTATGACTGACTGAATGATTAAAAGTAACCTTGAAAGATTTAACAGATTTAAAATATATTTTTAGTACATTTTCCAGTTTAAAAGACCCTCATTACCTACAACACATGATTTGAAGATAAATCTGTAAATAATGTTTTTCCCCAACTTTTCTTTTCACTACTGCTGAGTATTTTAAAACTAATTATTAAAACCTATAAATTTTGCAACATATAGTGTTTTGCAACTTTATCTCTTAACTGCATCACAATGACAGTCACTGATTTTTTTTTTACTTGTGCCACAAAACATTTTGTTGTTTCAGTTCATATTCTTACAGTTTGCAAGGTAAAGAGATGCAACAGTTAAAAAGTAATACAAACTCACTTTCGCCTAATAAAAGCTAAAAAAAGATAAATGTTGGAATTGCGAAAGACACATGTGGACAGGTTGCGGTAATGAGAAGTGGGGTAAAAACTAGGCCAAAAAACTGTAAAATAGAAAAATTTCTGCTGTACCATGTATAGCTCTAACTAATCTACTAAATTAGAGAATATTTTAAATCCTGGTGATGCTTAGGAACCTCATATAATTATGGACACGTTTTGAGGCGGTTTTGAGAGAATGAGCCAACTAGAAAACCAAAAACTGATGGAAACTGGTGGACCACCACTCTGTACAATGCCTGCCTTTATATTCAAGTCAAAGGCCCCACCAGAGCCAGGGGCGGGTAGAGAAGCCTAGATCCACACTCTTACTACTGCAGTGACATAATGACTCAGTCAGAGGTACAAGTAGCTAAAAAGTTAAGAAAAAATTAAAAAGTTAAAAAGTCCAAAAAACTCCTCCAATACTGAATTATATATATAACTGATGTGGAACTAGATGAACTGCTTAGTACCAGCATCTGTTAATTGCATCTGTTCTCTGTTTAGAGCAAAATTAAATGATAAAGCTAGAAAGTGAGAGATATGAGGAACAGTCAAGCGGTTCAGGAGCTGAATCAACATTACAGAATAAAATTAATCCTCCCCAAAACGTGAAAACGAAGTTGGTGTCAGCTTCTCGTTCGAATTTTTCCGTTCTACCTTAAATGGTGCAGCAGTTACGTTTTGGAACGACGCGCCAGACTGTAAATGCTGCACCATTTAAGGTGGAACGGAACAATTCGAATAAGAAGTTGGAGAATAGGAAGCTGACTTTCGCCAAGTGAATTGTGAAGGGATAAAAGTAAATGTCCTTCCTCGCAAATATACCCAAATATATCTAAACAAACTCAAACACAGAGCCATTAAAACAGTAATTTATATCTGACAGGCAGGCAGGAAACCTAACAAACTGAGCTGACAGCACAGCTAACCAGGCTAAAGCTTCTCCTATCCAGCTAAAACGATTAAAACAGGAGAAGGAGAGACTCACAGGAGTGTACAGAGGGCTCGTCGGGCAGGTCGGAGCTGTTTCAAGGTGTGGAGAGTAATGACAGCAGTGAGAGAGCTCAGCTTCTCTCTCACTGACTTTATTCATTCTCTCTTCCTCCTCTCAGAGAGACGTGGAGCTCTGCGAAGCGGCTACAGCTCGGTGAAGTCTCCGCGATCTCGCAGCGTCGCTCCTTCAAAATAAAAGTCACCCTCAAGTCAACACTATTCACAAACAGCGTGAATGTTGATTCAGAATCATTATTAAATATGGAGAAACCTGATCTGAGATCAGACTTCTAAGTCAGGACTACTTTCATTTTTCTCACTTTTCATTTTGCTGTTTATTTTCGTCCCTCTAAATGTTGTGATACTGTGAGCCTATGTTAATGCTTTGTTTTACTACCGTATTTTTGAAAAATAATCATAATTGTTTATTATTAACTTACACTACAGATTGCTATAGTGTTTATTATAATGTTTTATTTTACTGAAATAAATACAGAGCATCGATAATAAGCGTACTTCTGTTTTTACCCCGTAAAATCATTATATTATATTCCAAAAATAATTAGTGTTGAAATAAATAATGAGCATCACTAATCATGCTTATCATAATGCTAAGAGCTTATATATATATATATATATATATATATATATATATATATATATATATATATATATATATATATTAACCCCCTAAAATGATTTACATATAATCTATGTTTACATACAACATTTCCAGCAACATTTCTTGAGTCGCAAAATAAGCTTGTTTTTTGTTCAACTAGTAATCAGCACCATTCACCATTTGATGAAATGGAACAGAATAAAAAGTGGACTGGCTGGGGGAGAAAGAAAGGCCTAATATAGATTGTATCTTGCGTTAATACAAACTTTGAAACTATTTCACTGTCATGCCTATGACCTTGCTTTCAGCATTGTATGTGATAGAAGACAATGAGAGAAATTAAAAACGTACAAAGGTAAAAAAAAATAAAAATAACCAAATAAAAATATGTACATACATTAATTACCACTCTAGCATCATTGATGTAGTAAGTCTCCTGAACCTTTATTGTGAAAGTCATACCAGGTTAAAGTGAAGACACCTTCTTCAGTAGTGTAGCACAAACGCTGGCTTCACTGTGTTCTGACGTGTCAGTCATATGCTGTGTTTCTGTTTTTTTAAACCAGGAAACCAGTAAAGTGTGAATTCAGTGCACCTCAGGGGAGGCAGTGCTGATCTGGAATCAGCTGCTTTTGTGACCATAACTTTCATGAATAAGGAGGAATCTGGTCTGAAATCAGTCTTCTAAGGCAGGACTACTTTATGAATTCCAGCCAAGATTTGACCACTTATGCAGAACCAACTGACCAACCTATTAAATCACCATTTGGGCCAGTGGTGCCCACTGCCCAGCACTGCCTCTGCAGATCTATTACCCTGCAGAGTTTTACCACCATAAACAGTGTTAGGGAGTAACAAAGTAGAGAGTAACATGTTACAGTAATGTGTTTACACCGATCAGGAATAACATTACGACCACCTCCTTGTTTCATTGTCCATTTTATCAGCTCCACTTACTATATAGGTGCACTTCGTAGTTCTACAATCACAGACTGTAGACTGTAGCAGCACTGCTGTGTCTGATCCACTCAGACCAGTGCAACACACACTAACACACCACCACCACATCAGTGTTACTGCAGTACTGAGAATGATCCACCACCCAAATAGTATCTGCTCTGTGAGGGTCCACGGGGGTCCTGACCACTGAAGAACAGGGTAAAAGGGGGCTAACAAAGTATGCAGAGAAACAGATGGACTACAGTCTGTAATTGTAGAACTACAAAGTGCACCTATATACTAAGTGGAGCTGATAAAACGGACAATGAGTGTAGAAACAAGGATATGGTCATAATGTTATGCCGGATCGGTGTATATTATCCTGTGAAACAGTGTAATGCATTGCAGTTTAAATCACTGTAATCACATTATTGACTTCATTAGAATTCTGTTACTCGTGTTACTCTGACCCACTACCACATCCAAACAACATGCATTTTAGAATTATTCACTTGCAAATGAATATAGTCCAGCTCTTCTGGTGTACAAAACTTTGTTTAAAGACTTGGTTTGAAAAGAAGAGTGATATATATGAAGTTAGATTTATGCCATTAGAAATCTTAATTTAAATGCAAAAATTTGACTATTATTATTCTGAATCTATATCATATCATCCAAACCTGAATTCTGACCTGAAACTGAATTTTAAGGTTTGGAAGAGAGCAATCTAAAATCTGAAACTGAATCTTTCTGTTGATGTCCAACCAAAAGTCTGAAATTGAGTTTCTAAAAATCATTCAGTTTTTTCTATCAATTCACATTTTCAGACTCAATTTTAAAATAACATTCGGGTGTCTGGCAGGCAAAAGCAGTCAAACACTGAATCTCCTGCCCATCCTGCTCACACCACACTTGCAATTACTCACTGAAGCCCTTCTGTTGCTAAAGCTCAATTTCAGATTCAAAATATTAACATTACAATTTAGATTTTTACATTTAAAGATTTACGTCTGCACCTTTTTCCTCTCTCGTGTGGTGTTTAGAACTTCCATAGATGGTTCTCAAATCACATCTTCTTCATCAGTGGTAAAGGTAGTGATCTGTCCTGCATAACCTTAGTCTTCTTCACATTGAGCTGAAGCCCCTTCTTATTGCTCTGTTCTTTATCCTTCCTTATAAGGGCCTTCAGGTCTTCCAGGGTTTCTGCTCTGAGTGTTGTGTCACCCACATAGTGAAGGTTATAGATGTTTTTTCCATCAATTCTGAGTCCTCGATCATCTTCCTCCTGTCCTGTTTCTCTCATTATATATTCTGTATACAGCTTGAGCAGGTATGGTGATAGTGGGCAGCCTTGTCTAGCTCCTTTGCCAAGGTGGAACCAGTCTGTTTGTCCATTTTCTGTCCTGACTGTGACTTCTTGATCACTATAGAGATTCCTCATTAGAATGATGGGATACTCTGGTATTCCCATTTTCCTGAGGAAATTCCATAATTTCATGGGTACATACCAAGTCGCTTTAATGGCAAGCCATTTTAATCTTAAATGTTTCCAGTGTCATAACTCAAAATGCAATTTTGAAAAGATGTCCAAATATAATTGTGACTAGGAACAGTGAGAATAAGACACAATAATGGATTATTATTTGATTTGATATCATTTCTACACTAATTTGCCAAACATTGAGAATAATTCTGAACATATTTCCAAGAATATTCTTGGATTGCATCCTCAGGGATCTTCAGCCTGTCCACAGCTTATTAGCCGACCTTTTACTCACACACTCAGACACAGTCGGGGACAGTAAGACTCTCAGTCACAAAGCTTTTGCCAAACCACGGAATTTCACAGCTCTACAGTGCAGCAGTGCCTTGGGAGGGAGAGGTGAGATGGAGCTAGAGACAGTTACACGTGATCTTCTCATCATTCCCTGTACTCTTTCTTTTCAAGCACCATCTTTGGAGGACGCAAGCTGTTGGTGACATTCATGTAGTGGTAAATCAACCTGTATTCTGGTGGTTTTGTGTCCCTTGAGACGGCGTGCCAGTCCAGTTCTCCTGCAAACACCACTGAGGCACAGAAAAAGGTAAGCAGACAAAACATAAGCTTGTTATGACTCTCTAAAGGAGTCTACCAGGTTGTTATGTCTGTCTAGGGGGACTGAGCCTTGTTAGTGCCTTGGCAGTCTTGGGTGTTCAATACCATTTAATTTCAGCCTGTTCAGCAAATGAGCTGAAATTGATTCATTATAAAATCACTGAAATACTAAGCAGGATTTGGTAACACTTTACTGAAGGGCATTATTTGCAAGGTTATATGCCGCCTATATAAGCCAGCAAGTGCTGTAAACCAGCATGCAATAATTGTTATAAAAGCTGCTTTGCTGCTTTTGTCTGATGTCATTTCACCTCCACAAGTGTTATAACAACTGAATGTAGGTTCCAAACGTAGCCATATTTGGCGTCAGATGTCTGCTTCTTTAGTTTTGCGCTTGAGCTACAAGGCTAACGTAGCTAACAAGTAGTGTAAGCTTATACCTTACCAATTATCTGCTTTGTGTTAATAACCGTGTTGAGTTGTTAATAGGCCTTTCACGATCATGAGATTTGTGCTGACAGTTAACTGCCATATAAACAATTGGATATCACTCAGAGGAGTAGCCAAGAGGTGGCCAGGGATGGCCAGAGCCATCCTATAGTGAAGCATGGCCACCTTCTGGCCACCCCAGTGAGTTAAAATGAGATCATCAGCCATCTTCTAGAAAGCATTAACTACGGTTTATGTAAAATCTGGCACCAGGATACCAATCAGTTAAAAGAGTCTGATGATGCTGCATTTAATTATGAACATACCTTGCAGTGATTGGCTAATTTTATGAGCAAACAGGCAGGAGATTGTAGCATAACTGCATTATAAAATAAGATATGTGATGGCAAGATTAATTAACAATCATTTACAATGTTAATTACTTTTTACAGTTAAATACATGCATGTGTTGTAGTTTCTCTTGTACAGTGCTGTCTGGCGAGCTTTCTTATCATTAGACTCACACATAACATGCAGTGAGGGCAGCCTAAATGAATAACTTCTATGGCCTCACTATATGAAATATTTTCCTTAAGCTTAACATTGCACAAAAAAGTGATTTAATTTTATCTATTCAAATACAAACTTTCCTCAAGAATTACCTGAATATGTAACATCAACACAGTTTTGTCCTTTAGTTGACTTCCGTAATAACTGTATTAATGTAATGTTTTATTCTTGTGGAAATGATGGACAGATTTAGGTCTGTACAGTGAAAAAAACACTTTTTATGTCTCTGGGGCATCCCTGGCCACCCCATTCTAAAAGTACTAGCTACGTACCTAGGATCACTTTAGTTTAGGGCAGCATTCATAAGACTACATAACACTTACACAAGCCTTTTATCACAACTGACAAAAACCTACATAAACGTTTATAAAGGCTTATTCCAACAAGCGCCATTTGTCATGAAAGCTGCCTTTGTCAATTTTGGTGCTATTTCACCTTAGCAAGTGTTATTATCTGACGTTTATTGGAAAAAGCCTTTACAAATGACTATGTAGGTCTATGTTAGTTGTCATGAAAGGCTTAAGTGTCATGTGGCCTTATGCCCAACAGCACAGTATTATAAAATATGCATTTAATTACATCCTATGGATTAATATAAATGTAGAGATGTGAGGGGAAGAGAGAGACGTTACTTGAAATAGGGAGCATCATCAACATCATCAGGATTAGGCCCGTTGTTTCTGAGCAAAACTATTGTGTCGTCAGTGGAGTGAGCAGATTTTCAACAGAGTTAATAAAGGATGCGTCTGTTTGTGTCTATAGAAGCAGTCCCATGTCCCGGGCTGCAGTATGGTGGCTGGGTGTATGGGTCGGGGTGTGCGTCTGGGCTGCGCCTCCTCATCACCGCGGCTGGCTGCGGCTGTGGGAGGAGGGCGAGAGCTGTGGGGAGTGTGACAGGTCCCGCTGTCCTGTGGCACCACCCGGCTGTCCGGCAGGTTTGGTGCGGGACAGATGTGGCTGCTGTGAACACTGCGGCAACGCTGAAGGTCAGTGGTGCGACCTCAACAGCTCTCAGGAGTTCTATGGTCGCTGCGGTGACGGGCTCCGCTGCCAGAAGAGGCTGTCTCAGGCCAGGGTTCAGTGGGGCAACCCTGAACCCAGGTGTGTGTGTGAGAGCCAGGGTGCAGTGTGCGGCTCAGATGGGCGAACCTACCCCAACCTGTGCCAGCTGAGAGAGGCTGCGAATCAGTTAGGGACCACACTGAACCTTACAGTATGGGGACCATGCAGTTCTGGTAAGTCCTTTTCATTTCACCTCACAGGCACTCACCGGACACTTTAGTAGAAACCCCTAAAGGTCGACCCTACCTGTGTACAGTCAGAGATTGATTCACATTTTTGGGAGGTGGATATTATCATAAGCTAGAGAAATTGTACACCTGTGCAGTGGATTGGTAAGACAGGTGTTTCTAATAAAGTGGTCAGTGAGTGGAAGCACAAGGTAGGTGTTTCTAATAACGTGGCCAGTCAGTGGAAATACAAGGGAGGTATTTTTAATAAAGTGGCCAGAGAGTGGAAGTTCAAGGTAGGTGTTTCTAATGAAGTGGCCAGTGAGTGGAAGCACAAGGTAGGTGTTTCTAATAAAGTGGCCAGTCAGTGGAAGCACAAGGTAGGTGTTTCTAATAAAGTGGCCAGTAAGTGGATATACAAGGCAGTTTTTTCTAATAAAATGGCCAGTGAGTGGACATATAAGATAAGTGTTTCTAATAAAGTGGCCAATGAGTCAAAGTACAAGGTAGGAGTTTCTAATAAAGTGTCCAGTGAGTGGAAGCACAAGTAATGTGTTTCTAATAGGTTGCGTAAACAGGTTACAGCACCCTAATGAACATATTTACATTTAGTTTCATACAACACCCCTACAGCTCCCCGCATAAGCAGAGCACCCAGAAACTCAGAGAGCTACACAGGACATGACATTGTGTTTGGGTGTGAAGTGACGGCCTATCCTCTACCACGTGTCGGCTGGAAGAAGAAGGGCAGTGACAACTTCCTGCCCGGGGATGACCCGCACATCTCTGTACAGGTGCGATCATGTTCAGAACTTGATGCCACTTCATTATTCTGATTGTTTATAATTGTGCTCATCCTGTAATTTAATACTGTAGTGCTGTTTGCACTGTGTGTAATGCATTGGGAGGATTGATAGTTCTAATAATGCTGAATACACCTCTCTCCCAGGCGCGTGGTGGGCCGCAGCGCTACACTGTGTCCACCTGGCTCCAGATCCATGGCCTCCGAAAATTAGATGCCGGTATCTATGTTTGCATCTCCCACAATGCACTGGGAGAGGCATCTGCCTCTGCGCGCCTGTCCGTGCTCAGAAACGGTAAGGTCAAGTAAGGGGTCAGCTTGGTACTAGTTGACCAAAACTTGACCTAAGTTTTAAATCAAGGATACCTTATTCAATAACAGAGTAGCTGCAGGAGCAGTTCTGATCAAACTTCCTAGTAACATCTGTTTGGAGTTTTAACCCTTAGAATGCAATATTTTATATTAAATGTCAATATAGAATATAAATTGAATGTAAATGTAATTCATTACATGACTACAGAATTAAGTATGCAATTATATACTTAAATAGTATGGCAAAATAACAGTAATAGCTCAGGGGGTCAGTTGAGTGGGTTGGTGATGAGCTGACCTTGTGCAGGTGTGAATATAATTCATTATGTAATTATGCAATTTTGTACAATTTTTTACAATACTGTGCCTTTCAGTTATTTAATTTCCAAACAAAACAGCTATTAACTTCACATTATTCAATTTTCAGTGCCAGGAAAAATCAGAAAACATTAACAGAAGCCTCAACAACTAAATAGAATCATTTTTTCAGTATTTATTTCTCTACCCTTTGCCTTTATTACAGCTTCCATTCTCTTCTGCACTTTCAGGTTCTCAAAGAAATCAGCAGAAATATTTTTATACACCTCCAAAGTTCAGTCTTAGAAGTTGGTTGCATTTCCCACTTCTCACAATAGCGATCCAGTCCAGTTTCAGTGGTCTAGTGCAAGTTTTCTTGTCCGTCTCCTTTTCTCAGTGAGGTTCTTCTTGACAGCTACACATCCTTTCAGACCCATAGTGCTGAGTTGTCTTCTCACAGTGGAAGGATGGACAGAAACACCTGTGGATGTTTTCAGATCTGAAGCAGCTTGATTTTCTCCTCTCTTTCAGAGATGAACGCTTTAAGTGCTGTTTATCTGATGGGGGCAGTTTTGGTGTCTACCAGGTCTTCCAGGTGGTTGTTAGGAATCCTATGTTCTCCATAGCTTTTAATCGTTTTTTTAACTTCAGTCCGAAAAAGTAAAAGTAAAGAGTGGATAAATGGAGCACTTATAGGGCTGATATTAGACTTAGTGCTGGGCTTTAGTGTTATTGAAGTGAATAGCTTGTACTTAATGGCCGTTTTGACTGGAAATGAAATAAAGTTGGTTTCCGACTTTACTGTATGTAAAGTACTGCACTGTATGTAAACTTCAGGGTTAACCTTTATGACAGAAACATAAAACAAGGCATTGTAAATGTGACTGCCACTGATCCCACTGATTACTTTTGGATTATTCGGGTCAGAACATGTCAGGAATACAGCACTGAGAGCTTCCCTTAAAAACATTCCGGTTTGGCTTGAAACATGCTCCAGGATGGAATCAGACACCACAACAAAGGTTCATCCCACAACCACAGCCAGGGCTTCAGTTTGTATATGTGAAAGGTGTCATTCTTTCATTGCTGATTGATCTCGTTTCTGTTGCAGCGGTCAGAGGAGTGGACCGTGGCCTTTACGATGGCTTTTTTTATGACACAAGAGAAGAACTACAAGAGGAAGAGCTGGATTCAGGGGACCATATAGTTTAACTGCATTCCAAGGCAGAAGGGATCTGGTCATTGCATACACTATGATCAGTTATGACCAGTCACAGGTCTCTAAATGGAACATTTTACATTGTTGATCTCCTAATGATGTTAAGGCTAAATAATATGAGCAATTAAACAAATACACCAGCACAACATATGATAAAGAAAATATTTGTTTATTATTATTATTCTTATTCTTATTAATTGACTTTGGCACAAGGGATTTTATCACCTACATCATGTTAAAGGCACTTGGACAGTAACTTTTCTGTATTTATTAATAAACAGTTTTTTGGCATTTGATTATTGGCGTTTTTTGGCACATGTGGTCAGCAGTAAGTAGTAGTGAATTTTGAAGCCCACTGTTCCTCTCTCCTCTCCGTGTTTCTTGTTTTGATTTGTCCACATGCCTCTTTGGAGGTCTGAAAGATATCAAAACTATACACACAGTACGAACATGATGGAGCGCTTTTACCCACCAACATTCATAGCAGGACAGTCCTGGAGTGCCACTCCTGATCCGGATAAGGCTGAAAGCGGCATTTCGGCAAACAAAATGTACACAATTTTTCCCCCCTCACCTGAAATATGTTCAAACAGCCATGACATAATTGGCATCTGAAGGTTTGCTACAAAGCTGCTAATGGGTCATATAAGCTTATATCAAACCAATTAGCATTGTACAAACTGCAGGCCTAAACTATCACATTTGCTTCAAACTGTGAGTTGTTAACAGTCCCACATCCAAATACTTATCCCTCCCCACCCATTATTCATTTCTACGTGACCTTTTTCCAACTTCAATTTATCCTTTAGAATTAAACAGACTGTTTCTGTGCCACCTTTGTTGTGATTGGCTATCTCATACAAAAAGCAGTCCAGGTTGCAACACTCCTTATAAAATCAGTGTGGGCAGAGGGGGCTGGAGGTTAGGAAACCAGCCTTGTGACCAAAAGGTTACCGGTTCGATCCCTTGAGCCGACAGGACATGGCAGAAGTGCCCTTGAGCAAGGCACCTAACCCCCAAATGCTCCCCGGGTGCCATGGAAAGGGCTGCCCACCGCTCCGGGCAGGTGTGTTCACTAGTGTGCATGTATGTGAATGGGTAAAATGGGTCCAATTCCAAGCACAGTTGGCTGATGGCTCTGAACTCACATAAAATCACATGAATGGCTTGGGGTAGACTGAATGGGTATGTAAAAAGTGTTGGTTTGTGACATCACAAAAAATGAATTTAAAACAATTTAAAACAAAAAAAAATGAAATTGTCCAGGTTTATAGACAACGGGATGCCATACAGTATCAGAGACCACATAATTAAGTCTTTGTGATATTACTTGATATAACTATGTGACATAAACAGCTCAGTTTGAGGCAAAAGTGTGATGATTTAGACATGCAGTTTGCACGATGCTAATTACATGTGGTATAAGTTTCCATTACTTGTTAGCTATGTTAGCTTCGTAGCTCAAGTGTAAAACTACACTGAAAAATGCTGCTTTGAACTAACTTGATTTAAAAGTCTACATTGGTTCTACATGAATGAAATATGCTACATCAGCACTTCTCACTGTACTTACCTTTGGCAGGAACTTGGTTGCTGGAATGTCTTTTATTCACATGGAACTCATGTACATGTTTAAATCAAGTAAATTCAAAGCAACACTTTTTCAGTGTGAAGAAGCAAATAGAAATTAAGCATATTTTGGCTGATCAGCTACATTCAGGGTAAAGGGGGAAAACTGTTTTATATGCAATTATTTGCAAAATCACTTGAAGGTGCTGAATCAGGTGGGTCAGAGCAGAGGACAAGCTTTGTGCTCCAGTGGCCATCTAGAACTGGAGTTTGGACATCTTAAGTTTGGTCAGCACCAGAGAAATAGATTTGGCCCTCTCTTCAGAGAAGAGTAATTCAAATACAGCTGAGACGAGACGAGGCATAATTTAGTGTGTTTTTTCATTCATGCATGGTGCACACAACCAACAGTCCCGTTCCCAGTCCACAGTAAAACTGAACTGAATCCAGTGAAGAAAACTGCAGATGCCTGGGATGCACTGAGACTTACAGTACAGTGCAAATGTCTGATTATATTACATTAACAAAATAAATGCAAGTAAACACAGGGGGACTCCACTGATTTTTCCACTGAAGTTTCTGCATAATTCAGTGGTTGAGATGTAAACAAAGTCATCCAGAGTGGTCTGATGAGAAATGGTTCGATGTAGTGAAGCTTACTCAGATTTCTTTACAGTGGTGGTGATGGGAACCAGGGATCACGATGTTCACACCACAAATATAGCCATTTTATTTACTATACAAAACCACCAGTGAACCTACACGTGTCTTAAGTTGATGTTGATGGTAAAATAGTGATCAATCTGGAAAACGTGTTTTCTTTGGAGGCTGTTTTGCACTTTAATGCCTCAAATGTACGTCTCCACCAAAAAATACATGTTTTAGGCCAAAACCTTATTTCTAAACTAACGTAAAACAAAGTCTCAGGGATCAGAAGCTGTATTTATAACCATTTCATGTACTAATTTTCTGTTAGGGAGCTTTTAGAGGCATTAAACTCTTCAGACGTCTGGTTCCTATCACCACTAGAGTGAATAATTCTGAGTTGGTAAATTTTTCCGCAACTGAGCATTTTTACATCAAACCACTCAGAATGACTTTGTTGCCATCTTAACTATTTAATTAGGTAGAAATGCTGAAAAGTTGGTGGCACAGTATTGCACTATTGCTGCTTCGACTTAAATGCAAAAATGCCTAAAATGATCTCTACATCTCAGTATAAGTTCTCCTACTGAGAAAAGGCTTAAAGGAATACCTTGACCGTAGTACATGCTAATGATGCTAACAGTGAATGGGAGTTAGTAGACACCAGTTAGCACCATTTCTTTTGCATGATGCTAACTGATGGCTATTCATTTTCAGTTATTTTTGCATTATAAACATTTTTGACTTAAGTGTTTCTTTAAAATGACAATACATTCACGCTGTAACCAGCAGAGGGCGCCACACAGCAACGAGAAACACAAGTCTCCTCGTCCAAGCTGAGGGTCGAGTTTGCTTTAGAAACTCCTGAATCCCCTCGTTATATGCTCTGCATAAAAGTCCTCCTTTAAAGTAGACTTGAAAGCGCCCCCCCGCAGTCTGTGCTAAATCCGAGCCATTCTCAGAAAAAGCAGCGGAGGGCTGCAAGATGCTGAATACTGGTTAAAGTTTGCAGAGGGTAAAAATGTGGACTAGCGATAGACTTAGTGACCGTCTGAGACATTTGGAGCTGTCTAGACGAAGTCTGTAACATGCCTGGCAATCCTAGGGGGTCCGAAAGTGGTCCAGAGCAAACAATGTGGGATCTGAATCAGTCTGGAGAGTCTACAGCAGTCACATCTCAAAATGGCGGTATATACTCTCCACGTATCCCAGAACTCTTTGCCAGTCGGGACCCTCTGCTTTCAACATCTCCTCCACTGTCTGAACAGAGACACAATGTTTAGATTGTGAACAAGAGAGCCGACTATATTATATACATGAATGCACTAATATTGCACATTTCTCAATAGAGTGTGAAGAGCAGACTGTGTACATATAGAAAATGTCAATGACCTTTTTAATTTGACCTTTTTAATTAATGATTCTTTTGTTGAACGTCTGACTTTTTCGTATCCTAATACCTGCTGTGATTTCTCTTGTATGTTTAGTTTGTTCCAACATGGTCCATAGCTGATTTTGTAAGACCTTCGTCTATAAATGAAACATTTTATTATTTATTATTAAGTTCAGTGAAGATTTTCCTGCAGCTAAATATGGTCTAGGTCAGAGGTCAGCAGCCCAAATGTTAAGAAGAGACATTTTGTCTTTTCAACAAAAATCAAATCACCTTGGGAGACACAACATTTTGTCCATTTTACCATTGTGGCTGCAAATATGTCTCAGTATGTGCTGATGTGCTAGTACAGGCTAAATGAAAACGCAGACTTACTTTGCTCTGCTTTAAGCTTTAGCTCAGCTATAGCGGCTTTTTTCATATCTCCAGCAGGAAACCCCAGCAAAAGTGGAACAGTTTCTTGTGAAATGTCTCTTAACTTTCGACTTTTTATGAGGGTGAACTCGCTTCTCATTCACCAGCTTCTTGTTTGAATTTTCCCGTTTCACCTTTAATGGCGCCAGACTGTAACTGCTGCACTATTTGAGGTGGAATGGGACAATTTGAACAAGAAGCTGTCGAATGAGAAGCTGACTTCAGCCTCGTGACTTTTTAGTGTTTGATAGTTTCTCAGATTAAACGTATCAGGAAACCAGCTGAGTGATTATAGATGTAAATAAGTCCATTCGTCTCTAAATTATCAATGTTTGTCTTAAATCTCTTTGGCTTTTTGTTAGCTACTAGCTAGGCAAGACTGTCTGCATTGCTATGGTGACCAGCAGTCTGGGTGCCAATCCTCAGGGTTAAAGGTGAATTAGCAGTTCTACATTAACTCCAGTGTTTAAGATCATTTATTGTTAAACTGTGTTGAACGATCAGCAGAGCTTTATTTTACTGCGAAGGAGGATTATTTTATTTTTACCTAAACAGCTAATTCTGCTCTGGAGCCGCAACAGGGCAGGAGAAGAGCCACGTATTGCCAACCCCTGGTCTAGTATGTATTCTTGGCTCTAGGCTAGGTTTGCCAAATGGTGCCATTGCTTCTGAACAGCTAACTAACACACTAGTGATGTTCACTTGAGCATCACTTGAGCTTAAAGTCACCATAATGTACTGATCATTCATACTGGGATTAGTCGTGGTGTTTGACAGGAGTGGGATGACTATTGTGAAAAAAGATTTACATGAGCTCACCAGTGAGGCAGAGATTCCAACACTCTCTCCAGTCTGAAACGCCAGTAGGAGGTTTTCTTTCTGAGGATAAAATCAACATCATCATCATCAGGACATCAAGAGCACAGATGGTTGCTTAAAGATTACACAGAAAGCATAACACTCCAGTGATTAACAATGGATCTCTATTACTTGTAACTGTATACTGCGAATCAGTTTTTTTAGCGATTGCGAAGGGTGAAATATCTCACAGGCCCTGGTGCCCTACTGAAGCCTGGCTTCAATGTGAGTTAATGGCAGATTCAATTACATGCTGAAATTAACGTTTATTGTACAGGCTTTGGGTCCAGCCCTGACACTGCGCTTCACTGAGGGAACTGCGACTGCTTTTTGCATATGAAAAAATGTCTTTTTTGAACGGCAGGCTTTTACAAATCTCATTTCTGTCCTGCCTGAGGGCTTCTGTATGGAGCTTTCAAAGGGGAGGGATCTCGTAACAAGCTGACAGTACCGACACCGCAATGTGCCTGACTGACAGCGATGTATTGTGTTTTATTGAATATATATTCCTGCGATGGACTGGCGGCCCGTCCAGGGCGTATCCTGCCTTCTGCCCAATGACTGCTGGAATAGGCTCCACCACCCCCCATGACCCAGAAGGATAAGTGGTTTAGAAAATGTGTGTGTGTGTGTGATTATATATTGATTTAAGATTTTCTGAATAGATTTTATTTTAATCTCTTGTTTTTATTTTCTGTTTTTATTTCCTATTTCATAGTGGTGTTACTTATGTTCCTTTGTTACTGTTTTTACTGTTTTATTGTTTTATGTTTTGGGGGTCTTTGAACTGCGTTTAATGTATAAAAGATGCTATATAAATGTAGTTATTATGAATAAATTGTGCCTTTATATGCTAAGTGGGCTGTTAACAGTAAGGCATTTTGTCATTTTTGCGAGTCTTTAATTTAGCAACCAATGCTGCTTTTCATAGCACCATGGCTTACACAGTGCTGTCAATAAAACAAAACTAATTTGAAAGCAGATAAATGTGTAATATATACAAGAATCAAATTATAATAAATTAATATCGTGTTTCAAGCAATGGTGATCATATTTTGGGGCACACAATCTGACAAAATGATTCTAAACAGATAATTAAATTAAGGCTGCACTTTGAAAGTTTTGGGGATTTGGAGACCTCTCTGGGGTAAATTTATAATTGCGTGCAACATGCAGAAGAACATTTTGTAATGTGGGCTGTGCTTCGGACTCCTTCCCCAAGCGGATGAATCTGATGTTTGCCGGCGTGTTGAAAGAGAATTCAAAGAAAGCACAACCAAAAAAAGATGTGTCTTCCGAGGACATGAGTGAGTTACCTACTATTGTCATGACATCTTCATCAGTATAGTGTTCATTTTGCATTTGAGACCTAAATATCAGACCTTCTTTTTGAGCCTGTGCGTGCGACGTTAACACATAAAAAACTCCCGATTCGATGCCTCTGACTTTTAAATAATTATTTCCTAAAAAAATCTTACATGGTGCAGCTCTAAATATTTTCTCATTTCATAGTTTCTTATTCACAAGTATTTAGTAAAATATATATATAATCTCTGTTGGTGTCTGGTTCATAATATTCAGATCTACTTTTTATTATGTTTTTATTAATACTACATATAAAATAACATTGATGTAACATGGCAAGTAACATCTTTTGAACTGTAGTTTATGAGTACTGAAGTTTGTTGTTGTTCTACTGCTTTTGTTGATAATAGATTATCGCCACCTGTGCTCCACCAGCTGTCACTCATTAACAGTCACTGTCAGTGTCATAACTGTTTAGCAGGGGTACATGTGTGTGTTACCTTGTTCTCTGGACTTAGTGTGTTGTACGGTATGTGTGAGGGGAGGTAGGTGTGGTAAACTGCACAGAAGGCCAAACCATCCACCCAACTGCTGCTGAAGTTAGTGATCTCAATATTCTGAGAGAGACAGAGAGAGAGAGAGAGAGAGAGAGAGAACACAAGAGGTGATCAAACAAATACATATTTAAGACCAATCAATTCTCTTTGTAGCCAATGGAGACAGTGGTGCTTATGTGACTGAAGTGAACTGAACTGAAATGCAGTGAAATGAACTGAACCGAAATACAGTGAACTGAACTGAACTGAAATGCAGTGAACTAAACTGAAATTAACTAAAATGCAATGAACTGAACTCAACTATAATGAAATGAACTGAACTCGACTGAAATGCAGTGAAATTAACTGAATTGAAATGCAGTGAAATTAACTGAATTGAAATGCAGTGAAATGAATTGAAATGCAGTGAAATTAACTGAAATTAACTGAATTGAAATGCAGTGAAATTAACTGAATTGAAATGCAGTGAAATGAATTGAAATGCACTGAAATCCACTGAATTTCTTGAACTGAACTAAAAACTTATATATAGTGTTTTATTAATATTACCATGGCCTATTTTGGATTAGATTTTATTCTATAATTTTTATTTTCATGAAAATGGTCATTTTAAAATGAATTATGACTGTTTTTGGTACATAAACCACAAACATTATCAGGGCACCTCAGAGAATAAAGTAAAATGCAAGAAAAGACTGATATGGGCCATTTAATATCTGTTAATATACTGATCTATTCATCTTGAATAATAGGTTTCACTGAACGCAGTTCAGCTTAGTGGAATGTGTTCTGTACCGAGTATCCAACGGTTCGGTTTTGGCACCAGCGCAGTAATGAGTTCCGTTTGGAGCCGCCGTGACGTCGCAACAGCTTACTGAAGTCCTCCTGAGGCCTGGTGGCATGAGAAAACACAGACTTTCAGGAGAAAAGCAAGATGTCCATTGAAAATGAGTGAAAAAACAGTCTGGGCTGTGTATATAATGCAGACCGATCAGGCATATTTTATCCATTTTATCAGCTCCACTTACTATATAGGTGCACTTTGTAGTTCTACAATTACAGACTGTAGTCCATCTGTTTCTCTGCATACTTTGTTAGCCCCCTTTTGCCCTGTTCTTCAGTGGTCAGGACTCCCATGGACCCTCACAGAGCAGGTACTATTTGGGTGGTGGATCATTCTCAGCACTGCAGTAACTGTGCTGCTGAAGTTTTTAAACACTGTGTCCACTCACTGTCTACTCTATTAGACACTTCTACGTTGTCAGTCCACCTTGTAGATGTAAAGTCAGAGACAATAGCTCATCTGCTGCTGCACCATTTGTGTTGGTCATCCTCTAGTCCTTCATCAGTGGTCACAGGACGCTGCCCACAGGACGCTGTTGGCTGGATATTTTTGGTTGGTGGACTATTCTCAGCCCAGCAGTGAAACTGAGGTGTTTAAAAACTCCAGGTGTCAGGTGTTTGTCAGGTGTTTCTTCTCAAGGGTTTGAGAACCACATATCTACATAAAGGCCATAACAGCTTACTGACCGTCTCAGCAGCTGGGCCGAGGCAGGCATGATAAAGTGTGGAAGTGGAGGTTTGTTGGGATGTGTTTGTGAGTGTAGGAGCGAGAGATGCCCAGTGAGATAGAGAATGACAGAGAGGGAGTGATAAAGTGATTAAATGGGACAGAAACAGAAAGTGAAAAACAATTTATACTCACTTTGTCCTGCCGGCCTTGTTTGGAGGAAGATCTATAAGAGGGGAACTTGACAAATGGGATAAAGTCTCATCCTTTTTATCTGTTAAACACACAGAGGCAAAGAAATGAACATAATTTATTATTTATTATTAATACTGCAAATAAATGCAAATTCGAAGAAACTGCCACGGTATATGTCAAGTCTACACAAAGCTAATTCTGCGTACCTTTATATGAATTGATCAGATTGTCCTGTTGGTCCAAAATCAGTCTCTCTCTGGCTGGGTTGTTGTTCTAAAATTCAACACCATAAAATCATTTACTCAGGCAACAGAACACGAGAGGGAGTGTGTTATTGTGAAATAACATCACGGCTATGATTTGGTCGCCGTAGATCATCACAGCCGTGATAACACATGACCTTGAGTGTTCTATTGCTTTTATACAACAGTTAAATAAATAATATAAGAAATTAATAAACTGGGCCGTGAACGCGGCGATTAATATGTTTTAATGTTCGCAGTTCCTTCCGCCAAATCATAGTTCCTTAACAAGCAGCTTGTTGCTACGTCAGAGTAACAAACTCTACAATATCAAGTTTAGCTCAGTTTTGTCAATTTTTGCCAGATCAATATTAATGTTGTTTTGTTCCAGCCAGTCTGTAAAGCATCTTACAGCCCATTTTGTTTGGCGAATGGTATTCGGTTTATTTCTGGCTGATTCCAGGTTGTTTAGGTGTTCATCCGTCACAGCTGCTGACTGAAAAGCTGCTCAGTGCTGATGACAGTTTGGGAATTTAGTGTAGTCTCATCTTCAGAGTCTGACCAAATCGGCTGTCGGTCAAATGTGATCTTAAAAGTGTCTATTTTCTGTTTGTGCGCAAAGTAAGAAGTAACTCAGTGGAGTGATACAGTGTTTGTGATGTCATGGCGAAATAACAGCGAGGTTAGAACGCCTCTCAACCAATCAGCTTGCGTGGCTGGAACTACACTGTCCAAGTCATACATATATATATATATATATATATATATATATATATATATATGACTTGGACATATATATATATATATATATATATATATATGTGTGTGTGTGTGTGTGTGTGTGTATAAAACAATAAAAAAAAACAAAACTGAGAGCCCACCTTATTTATTTAATTTACAGTCAAAACAGCCATTATGTACAAGTTATTCAAGAATAAAAAACAGAAAAACATATTTATTTAACAGAAAAGAAGAGTAGGGCAGTAGGTGCACCAAAGTAAGGAGTGGACAAATTAGATACTGACAGATTTTAAATGTTTCCTGCTCTTTTCCTGAAATGAATAACTTGTACTTATAGGCTGTTTTGACACGAAATAAAAGAAACGAAAGGGTGGTCTCTGAATTCTGCACAGTACTGCATTTAAAGAATAAACGTGTTTAAGTGCCTTGCTCTTTAAAATGTTATATAGTGGCTCAGGGGCCCAAAAAGAAACTGCTTATACTGTTTCTAGCAAAAACAAAAACATGTCAAAAAATAAAAAAATATAAATAGCAAATGGACGTTCCTACCTTACTGACAGATCTTGAGGTCAGTGGTACAGATGTCTGGGATATACCATTTACTACACTGGTAGGGGGGTCTGAGGGAAGTCTGGATAGGCTTCTGCAAAGTGATGGAATGTACCATGAAATTAGTGTGTGGGTGGTTGAGTTTCCACAAGAGCCTGATGTTCCAGTTAAAATTTGCCCTTCAAGACCATGAGACGAAGACAATGAAGCATTCAGAATTGCTAAATAACTTTCTCCACGCCTCTAGATATGTGGGAGAGTTGATTCAATTCCAGAAAGATTACTCATTGTGAATGTGAAACGACTGGCTTCTGGTCACACTTGAGTGAAGTGCTTGGGGGTCTCTGTGGATTACAGGGTCCATATCATAAAAAATCTTCCTTTTTCTTCCTGTTGTGGTTGTCATGTAACCATAAACACATTTACTTATGACTACCCGTTCAACAGTTTAACCCATTGCTGTGAAAGTGATATGGAGCAGTGTTTCCGCTATATATTCCGCCGCAGCAACATTATCGCCGACGCTGATTCAGAGTTTATTGAAATGTCAGAAAGATGCAACTACAAAACTCTGCAGACGGCTTTTAATTTGAAACAACAGATACAATAAGTGGCAGTACCCAACCCTGTCTTCCTATGTCTACGCATTTGAGGAGACGGAGAGGGAAGTAAAGCTGGAGTTACACTACACGACTTTTACCCTGATTTTAGCCCCGATTCTCAGTCTGTCTACAGATTTTGGGTCAGTCGGAGTCGAAAATTGGGAGAGTAAATCGCGTAGTCACTCACGTGCGGAGCGAAGCTTTTTAATGTTTAAGGCATGAGCACAATAGAGTTTATGTATGTTTAAAATACAGGTCTGCGCAGGGACTGTTTTTTCAGTCCTGCTCCCTCAAGATTTCATCCCACTCCTGCAGAAAATCAGAATCATTTGTCCCGCTCCTGACTGCAACCCAGACGTTTTGTCCCGCTCCCGCCCGCAGTTCTGTCAAGGCGAACTGACATCCAATATCTGACACAGTCCATTCACAAATACATTATCCTTCGCTGTAATAACACGGCAGTCATGGTCATCAGTCTCACTGTGAAGTAATTTCACCAAACGCCATTTATTTCAAGTATACACAAAGCAGAAATTAAACCACAGAGCGGTTATTTTTGGTGTTTTGCCAGGCAGCTGTGGCCGTTGGACTGAAGACTCTGTCATGTTTGTGAACTAAGAGAATTTGTGTGTTGTTCACATAATCGGCTGCTTTGCTACTCTTTAGAAAGGCTTCATTCATTTTAACTGTTTTACTGTTATCATTTTTATGTTGTTTATACATATGATTTAGTGATCGTTCTACTTTTTTTAGGCAATTCATTAATTTGCAGGATTTCTCTTCATGTGTGCTTCGGCCCGCTCCCTCCTGCAGGGGGCTGATTTTCTGCCTGCTCCCGCACACAACACTGAAAATTAGTCTCAAAAGACATTGTGGTGGGTCCTGTAGGCCCCACAGTGCAGACCTCTAGTCTAAAACTCTAAAAACTACTTCACTAATCACATAGCAGAGAAAACTGCAGCAAGCTGCTCCATGTTTGTTTATTTGCGTCGCCTAGTAAGTAGTAGTTAATCACAACATAACATTATTCTTTATTGATGTTTATACCCGTAATAAAAATGAATTACGACTGTTCTTAAGTACAAGACAAATATAGAACTCTTAAGCTTTATAACTGTGATTCATTCAGAACCAAATGACATGTATGTTTCAGAAGAACCTCCTAGAACTCACCTTGACCTTTCTGTACTATCTCTGTCTTTCTCTTTCTCTTTCTCTTTCTCTCCTCTCCCTCTTTCTTCCTTCCATCTCTCTCCAATTCCAGAACTCTTCCAACATCCTTCAACTGAACCCTTTTCTTTCCCTCTGGGGAGAGTTGGTGGTGCCACCTGCTGGCCTGGAGGTTCCTTCTTTTGGCTCAGTCTCTGTCTGCACTGCTCCAGCTCCGCCTTTAACCGCTTCACGTGACCTTCAACCTCCCTCTGTCCCTGCTGAGCGTCGGCCAGCTGCCTCTCCCAGTCCAGCCGCGCCTCTCTGAGCCCACTCAGTTCTTCTTCCGCCTCTGCCCTCAGTCTGTCTGCCACCACCAGCGCCACCTGCAGGTCAGACTGGAACTGCAGCCACTCACTACGCTCTGTCTAGAAGCACAAAAATAAAGAAAGAGTTTGTATCTATAGTATATAAGAAACAACACACAATTTTGGAACATTGCTGTGAATTGCACATCGAACATAGCATTCAGCCACAAGAGCAATAGTGAGGTTGGGCACTGATGTTTGCCAGTAAGGCCTGGCCCGCAGTCAGCATTTCAGTTCATCCCGAAAGTGCTGGATGCGGTTGAGGTCAGGGTTCTGTGTAGGCCAGGCGAGTTCTTCCACGCCAAACTTAGCAAACCATTTCTTTGTGGTCCTTGCTTTGTACACGGGGATACTGTTGCTACGAAGTTGGAAGCACACAAATAGAATGTGACAGTATGCTGTGTCATTAAGATTTCCCTTCACTGGAACTACAGAGCTCAAACTTTGAAAAACAGCCCAAGACCATTATTCCTCCTCCACCAAACTTTACAGTTGGCACTATCCATTTGTAGCGTTCTCCAGCAGAACCCAGATCAGCCACTCTATGGAAACATCCATTTTCGTGTCCCTTATTATCACATATATTACACTTGAAAAACATGTTAGGGTTACAATTTATATATATTCTAAAATAAAACAATAAGTTATTTTAACAATTACACCTTCTTGAGCCACCAATTTAGCAATATTGGTTTTTAAATCAATTATGTAGAATTCCAAGCACCACAGAAGAGCTCGTCCCCACAGTCATGTGTAAAGGATGAGTGCCATATTCTAAGGTAAAAAAAACATGTCTTACTCCCATTCTAACGGCAATAATCTATACATGACTATGAAATTAATGATTTAAATGACATAAAGAAAACAAATGCATTTTTCATTAAAAATGTCTCTGGTGTTGCCTTTCTTATGTGTAACACCAGTGAAGATTGGCATCACCAATGACTCCTATACAGATAGATTAAAAAGTGGACGTTTCTGTAGAATGACCCAGATTCATTTCCACTTAACAGCAGCATTTGCAGTTGACCAGCTCTAGCAGGGCAGAAATTTGACTGACTTGCCACCTCGAAAGCCTGTGAGCTCTTTCAGTATGATGCATCCTACTGCCAGTAATCAGAGACTGCATGGCTGTATGCTTGATTTCATTGGTATTTAGAAGGGTTGTCCTCAAACCTTTGGCCATGTAGCCAGTTTATGCATGCAGATGCTCATTGGCCATTACAAACCATTTTGTTCAGCAGTCCGTCTACTGATGTACAATTTGAGCCACTCTGAATAATTTTGGGTGGTGGACCACTTTCAACCTAGCAGTGATAAACATGTACCAGCGCCACACGCTACCATGTCAGTGTCACTGCTGAGCTGGGAATGAGCCACCACCCAAATATTATCTGAACAACAGCAATACTGTGGTCAGAAACTGACTGAGGAATGAGGTAAATGGGGGCTTCAACAGATGGGCTACAGTCTGTAATTGTACACCTATATACTGGACCCATAAGATAGGTGGAGCTCATAAAGTGGCCAGAGAGTGGCAGTACAACATACAAATTTATAAAAAAGTGGAGCAAGAATGAAGTATTCAATTTTTCATGTACTAAAAAACATTAAAAGTATAGCCTTGTATGTAATCTCACAGAGGACGGGATGACACTAGATTCTCATATCCTGTTCTAACTCTAGTGGGATTCCTCATAAAGCACAACAGTATGAGTAATACTCATTGCTGATGAGGTAACACAAAAGAATCATTATGATGGATGGAGTCATAACAGTGATCATCCGGCCACAGGGTAAAAGTGCCAGCGAACAATCAGCACCATACTGTCCATGTAATGTCTAAGTGAACAAATTTAGACACAAGTTTAGATGAAACCTGTTCCACGGTGGTAGAACCAGGTTAAGGTCTGATTTTGACTGTCTGGTGCTCTGCTGAAACAAAATGATATAAAGTAATGTTTGAAGGAGCAAAACGAGTGACTTGTGTTGGAAATCCAAAATCCGAAACTGAACAGTGTTTGGGACTGCAGCATTTTAGCTAAACTGACAAGAGCTTTGTTAGCAGGCCAAACGTACCACACCCCACGGCACAGACTTGCGTTCCAGCTAACTGATGCTAAAATGACCCCCACTTAGAGGATATCTGAGAGCGCAAGGTTGAGTGACTGGTGCTCGAGTGAAACTGAACATGTTCTGTGGTGTGTGTAGCTCTTAGCCGTCACTGAGCTACTACGCTAAGTTTTTCAGAGCTTTATCCAGGCTCTGATTTTGCCCCTCTCTCTACCAGCACCATCTACCACTGAGCTCCCACACCACCAATCAGTGAATAGAATAAGTTTATTTGGTTCTTCAGACGTGGAATAGAAATTTAACACAGGCATCATTTTTAAATACAGCGATACCTTATTACCACTACACTGCTAAACCTAGATGCAATTAGAATGATTTTACTTGGTGGCAAATAAGCTTACTTCACTTGTTAGCTACATTAGCTCAAGTGTAGAACTACAAAAGCACACTTCACACAGAGAACTTGCAGAGAGGAGAATTACCACTCTGTAATGTCTTCTGGGTTTCTCAAACACTAGAGGGCGCTCCCGAGCGAGATCAAAATGAATGGGTTAAGATGGAGCATTTGAGCAAAATCATAGTTTCTAATTGCTAAAACATTTTTGATGTAAAAGAATACAATATTTTCCTGAACACTGAATAGCATAAAACATTGCTGTCA
Source organism: Colossoma macropomum (assembly GCF_904425465.1). Lineage (NCBI taxonomy): Eukaryota > Metazoa > Chordata > Actinopteri > Characiformes > Serrasalmidae > Colossoma > Colossoma macropomum. The sequence continues at coordinate 5,696,129 of NW_023494803.1, forward strand.
TAATTTTAAGAGCTTTTAAACTCGAGTTAGAGAAGTTTAAAACGGCGCCTCATGTAAGTTCATGATGTCTGTGACTATGAACAGCCAATAAGCTGCTCCGCTCGCCAATCGATCAGTTCTCAGTAGCAGTAATAGCGTCCTGCTGCCCAAAACCTGTTTGCTGTAGGAAAAAGGAAATATGTACGTAAGTTTTGTTTGTTTTTTTAAGTAAAATGCATCCTTCTACTGTCTAAAATTAAAGGAAAGTTCTTGCCAAGTGATCATAAACTATTTTAACTTTTCGTTTTTAGCCGCTGAGCCCCATTTACTCCCATTCATTGAGGACTTGCTCATGGGCGCCCTCTGGTGAGTTGCAGTCATGTTTTTGAAATAACGAGGGAAACAGGAAGTGGCCAGGCTCCTCATAAACCGGCTCTGCTTCAGATAACAAACATGTCTTAGCTGACTGACTACACTTGAGGAAAACCCTGTCAGTTTCATTTATGATATTCTGTCAAATATCAAACTCTGTGAGCTGAATTAAGTGTGGGAGAATGGAAGACACCGAATTGAACCCTGTTGTTGCCCTCAAGCAGTGAATGTAAGAAACGGGTTATTGCTCTCTGCTTCAAATTCAGATTCTGCACTTTCACTCCAAACTGTTTTTAAGTTATGACGAGTCTGTTTTTAAGTTATGAGTTATGACGAGTCTGCTGTAAATTCTGTAATGACGTCTGCATTCATTGCCCCTTGCATGATAGAAAAAGGCAGCTAATCTCGCCTCGTTGCATCTCTATGACTGTTTTGATTTGCTAGTAGAGACACACCTTTGCTTCCTAAAATGGATTTGCTGATCCTATAGCTGTGGCTGTGTTTCACCATGCCATACTATCACCCTGAAATTGAGGCTAGATGAGCCGTCACTGGGCCTGGGGTGGGTGCCTGGGGTCTACGTAAGCTGCAGGTCCGGGCAGGCTGAGAAACAGAAGGAGAGAGTACAATGTCTCCTATTCAAAATACACCATCTGTATGTGGACCATTCTTACTGAAAACACATAACCTGGTGCAGCAGGCAGTTCCACTCGTCTATTACTGAACACGGTCATACACCATCACACACTCTCACACACACAGGAATGCGTGTTTACACTCCACTCGCTCCCAAACGAGTCCATGCAATAAGTGAATTGCTCAATACACACAGCCGGGAGGCAGGATATGAGTCAGACCTGAACACGTACAGTACAGAACCACATGAAGAACTATGAAACTTATTTTTTCAGATTTATCACTAATTTACCCTCATCATTCCACATAAAAACTCAGAAACAATGTGTAGATTCACTGGTGGTTTTAGATTGGCTATATTTGTGTTGAAGACATTGTGACCCCTGGTTCCTATCACCACACCTGAAAAGAAATCTGAGCCTGTAAGTTTTTCTAGACCAGTCTAGAAAAACTTACCACTTTAAAGCTTCACTATGTACGTTTTGGGGATTTGGAATAACATTCCATGCAAGTCCCATTTTTAGATTTTTAACTTAATTATTCTTCTCTTCTCTTATGTTTTCATCATGTTTTTAACATCAATTCTCCCTTACCTTTTAAACGACACTGCATTTTCTAATTTGTAAAGCACTTTGAATGACAGCAGGTGATATATAAATAAACTTGCCTTGCCTCGCATTGCTTATAATGTTGATTTTGCATTTGAGACCTAAACATCGAGCCAGGCCTTCTTTTTGAGTCTGTGAGCTACCTTTCTTTCGCTGATCAGACCCTGCTACTATGGATGGGGTTACTGTTTGTGCTTGGAGGGGACCGGACGTTTGGGCTGGGAGGAGAAGGAGAAGGCGAGGGAGAGAAAGAGGAAGGGGGAAGGAGTGATAATGATGGACAGAGTGAGGGAGGAGGAGAGAGAGGAAGGAAAGAGAATATCAGAGCCAAACAGCCTCCTCGACTGACCCACAGCCTTCACACCACAGCTGCAGCTGATTACTGCACACACTGCACTACACACACACACATACATACAGACTCAGACACACCCACACAGAGAGACACACACCTAAAAGTGATGGTAATCTACTGCTGTTATCTCCTCTACAGACTCATTAAAGCTCACAGAACTGCAGAGGAGAGAAGCAAATTAGTCCAAAAGATCACACACACACACACACACACACACACACACACACACACACACACACACACAGAGACTTGCTTTCAGGTTCTCAAAGAAATATGCAGGGATCTTTTCCCACACATCCAGAGTTCAGTCTTAGAACCTGGTTTGGTATTTTCTGCTTCTCACAATCCAAATAATCCCAAACACACTCAGGGATATTGAGTCTCAAGTCTTAAGGTATGGACTCTGGGGATGGTCAGTCCATTGTTCAGCTTCTTTGTTTGATGTGTCCGTCTCCTTTTCTCAGTGAGGTTCTTCTTGAACAGCTACACATCCTTTCAGACAGCGCTGAGTCGTCTTCTCACAGTGGAAGGATGGACAGAAACACCTGTGGATGTTTTCAGATCTGAAGCAGCTTGATTTTCTCCTCTCTCTCAAAGATGGAAGCTTGAAGTGCTGTTTATCTGATGGGGGCAGTGTTGGTGGTCTACTATGTCGTCCAGGTGGTTGTCTGTAGCTTTTAATCATTTTTTGAATTAATCACTTTTGGAAACTCCCGTCTTTCTACAACATTGTGCAAGAGGATTATCTTATATCTAATCTCCTCAAAATGAAAAATTGTAACGGATGGCTGTTTCGACTGGAAATTGAATAAATGAATGGTGGTGTTTGACATTTGCACAGTACTGTATATAAGTAGACTAGTTTTCTGTTAAGTGTGAAAACTGTAAGATGTTCTGTTGGACTTCGGACGTGTGTGTGTGTGTGTGTGTATGATCACTTAGAGGCGAGTTCAGGGACACACTGGGAATACTCAGGAAACACCACACCCACAGATAAACACATACACAGACACACACACACATGAGACAGATCAACAGTGTGTGAGAGAGAGAGACACAGGGAGTCATCTGCTTGAGTTTTAATTCTTTTCCACACTCTCTCTCTTACTCTCTCTATCTCCTTCTTCCTCTCTATTTCTCACTTCTTCTCCTGTCTCTCTTCATCTTTATCTCTCTCTTTATCCTTCCTCTCCTGTCTTTCTCTTCATCTCTCCTTATCTTTGTCTTTCTTCCTGTCTCTCTCTCTCTGTCTTTTTCCCACTTCCTCTCTCTTTCTCTCCAAGTCAGGTCTCTTGGTTGTGAGTCAGGCTCAAATCTTGAGTCTCTGAGGTGCCACTCCAAGTCAAGTCTCGAGTCTCTGATATGCGAGTCCGACTTGAGTCTCACACCTCTGAGGTGCAATTATAAGTTGTCTTGAGTCTCTGAGGTGAGTCTCAGTCGAATGTTGAGTCAAAGAGGTGCAAATCTGAGTCGTCTCGAGTGTCAGAGGTGTGAATCTGAGTCGCCTTGACTCCCTGAGGTGCGAAACCTCAAATCTTGAGTCTCTGAGGTGTGTGTCCAAGTCGAGTCTTAAGTCTCTGAGGTGTGTGTCCAAGTCAAGTCTTAAGTCGCTGAGGTGCGAGTCTGAGTTGAGTCTTGAGTCTCTGAGGTGCGAATCTGAAGCATCTTCAGTCTCTGAGGCCTGAATGTGAGTCGTCTTGAGTCTCTGAGGTGTGAGTCCAAGTCAAATCTTGGGTCTCTGGGTGCGAATCAGAGTCTTCACGGGTCTCTGAGGTGCGAGTTCAAGTTGAGTCTCGAGTCTCTGAGGTGCGAATCTGAAGCATCTTCAGTCTCTGAGGCCTGAACGTGAGTCGTCTTGAATCTCTGAGGAGAGAGTCCAAGTCAAATCCCGAGTCTCCGAGGTGCGAATCCAAGTCGAGTTTTGAGTCTCTGAGGTGCAAGTCCAAGTTGAGTCTTGAGTCTCTGAGGTGCGAATCCGAGTCAAGTCTCGAGTCTCTAAGGTGCAAATCCGAGTCATGTCTAGAGTCTCTGAGGTGTGAATTCGAGTTGAGTCTTGAGTCTCTGAGATGTGAGTCCAAGTCAAGGCTTGAGTCACCTTTAGGGATATTTTTAGGGATATAAGTTGATCGAAAAATTCTGTCTCATTTAATACTGAATTTCAACAATTAAGTTGCTGGTCTCAGCCAATAGACATACTTGTTTCAAAATCTAGACTGCTGATTGGCTGTCTAAATTCTATTCTGTATGTTCATTACATCTGCATGTTATTAACGTCAGCACTTCTTGATTAATTGGTGATCCGCTGTGGTCAGTAAATACCACTAATGCTCATTTCAGATTGAAGCCATAGCCCCTTTCAGACTGCAATAAAAAGGAGATCAATCAGGAATCGATATCAAAATTACTGGTATCAAAAGCATGAGGGAATAATATTCACATTTAAATCGAGGCAGTGTGGCTATACACACACTAATATACACACATACGCACTTATTTGTTCATGCAAATCCAAAAGAAAAGCCTAATTTTCTATGTAAACTTATTCCAGACAAGACCAGGGAAAAGAGCTCATTCCTGGAAATCACCACAGTCCATCTGGAACTGATCCTCTACGTGTGTGTGTGTGTGTGTGTGAGGCTGTTCTGTGGCTGAGGATGACCACCCACCCACCCACCCACCTACACACGCACACACTCACAGAATGAGTCCCTGATCCTGTGGTGTGCCTGAGCAAATACTACTGTTGTGAGAGAACATTTCCTCTATAGCCCGCACAACAGGAAGTGATATATACATGAGGGTAGGAGCTACTGTCACTGGGAATACTGAACATAAACATCTGAAGAAAAGCACCACACAGCAGCCATCTTCAAACAAATTTTGCCGTAAAGAAATAGTAGTCGACACAATTTTATGCCAATTGTACAGTCTTAAAAATAAAGGTGCCACAAAATGTTCTTTGAGCGATGCCACAAAAGAGCCACTTAGGCTACGTTTACACAGCAGGTAAAAGTGGCCCAAATCCCATCTTTTCCTTTATATGTGACACAGATGTGTCTCTGTGTGAACAGCAAAAAACACATTAAATCTGACATTTTCAATTCCGATTTGACATGCTTTCATATGTGGTACTGAAATCCGAAACGTATCCGATCTGCGGCAACGCGACTGAGTCTGAACAGCCAGATTGGAATTCATGCGACTATTACATCAGCCTAACTCCACATTCATCATAATTGCGCACTGCTGGGTCTCATAAATGATTAACCTGATGTTTCTGTACCAAAAAATTAGAAAAGACTTGTCGCAACCACTCCATGTTCAAAGAGGTTTCGAACAAAACGGCGGAACGTGGCCGGAGGAGACCGAGGCTGCAGTGTCAGAGAACAATTTAAAGAATCCGAGGACACGAACCAAAGAAGCGGCCATGGCCGAATAATGCGCCCTTTGTACGGCGAACTCAAACACACTGTGGGTGATGAGTCCAGCTGTCAACTACTAAAACTTTATAATCTCTCCTGTGATGCTGGATAAGTTGAAATTGAAAGCTCCAGGAGCGACTGGTGTTTGCTAGCCGTCATGATTATTCACCTCTGGACGAGCCACAAGAAGCAAGTTCTTTTGCGCATGTGGGTCGGTTTAGGAGCTGATCTGTTCAGACTGATGTCGCATACAGATCACATTTAAAAGACAATGTGAACAGCCAAACAAAAAATCAGATTTGGTGAGAAAATCAGATTTGGGCCACTTCTACCTGCTGTGTAAATGTAGCCTTAATGTTCTGCAAAAACCTGTATTTGTAAACTAGATGCGTGAGTGTGAAGCAGAGATGCTCACAAGTCATTTGAGTCTGAGTCAAGTCTGGAGTCTCTGGGATGCTAGTCTGAGTAAAGTCTTGAGTCACTAGGTTGCCAGTCTGAGTCAAGTCTCTGAGGTGTGAGTTGAGTCTGGAAGTTCTTGCAGGTTCGAGTCAAGTTTCTGAGGTGCAAGTCTGAGTCTTGTCTTGTGTGTCTGCAGTGCGAGTCCAAGCTGAGTCTTGAGCCTCCAAGGTCCAAGTGCAGGTCGATTCTGGAGACTCTGGGGTGTGAGTCTATGTCAAGTCTTCAATCTCTGAGGTGGCAAGTGAGTAGAGTCTTGGGCCTCTGAGGCGTGAGTCTGAGTTGAGCCTTGAATCTTTGAGGTGCGAGCCTGAGTCGTGTTGAATGTCTGAGGTGCGAATCTGAGTCGTCTTGAGTCTCTGAGGTGCGAATCTGAGTCGTCTGAGTTACTGAGGTGTGAATTTGAGTTGTTTTGAATCTCTGAGATGCGAGTCTGAGTTGTCTTGAGTGTTTGAGGTGTGAGACTGAGTCGTCTTGAGGGTCTGCGGTACAAATCTGAGCTATCTTGAGTCTCTGAGATGTGAGTCTGTGTCATAATGAGCATATGAGATGCGAGTCCGAGTTCAGTCTTGAGACTCTGGGGTCTCAAGTTGAGTCAAGTTTCTGGGGTGCACTGAACAAAAGTAACTCCTACTAAAAACCTGTTAGATTTGAATGAATGAATCTGTTGTTTAAAGAAAAGTGACAATTAGAAATGGTTGCTTTGTCTGTAGGTTGTAGAGCAAGAACAGCTAATCCAGTTGAAGTTTTATTAAGTTTTAAAGGAACATGATCTGATTTACACTTTGGTTAAATAAAGTGTTGTGCTAGTTAGCAAACTTGCTACTAGAGATGAAACGATATTAAAATTTCATATCACGATTATCATGACCAAAATTATCACGATTATCGGTATTATCGCGATATTGTTCAAATGTTTTGGAAAGTAAAATAAATAAAAAAATAAATACTGATACACAAACTGAAACTCGTTTCACCAACTTTTATATTAACACAAATAGAATTGGCAGCAATATGCACTTTTTATTTGCATAAACATTAAAAAATAAGGTCAATACATTTTTAGTATTACTTTTGTATTACAATACTTGTAATACTCTGTAAACGAAAGAATAGCAAATGTATTATTATTATTATCATTATTATTATTATTATTATTATTACTGTTATTATTCTTTTTCTTCTTCTTCTTATTATTATTAATTACAATAACTATGGATTTCCCTGCATAGAGAATTAAATCTGGACCAACTCTGAGGTGCACTCGGGGGATTTCTGTCTGAACTGCAGCTGCAGCATTATTGTGCCGTTGTGGCGCTGAACCCCTAATCAATACAGTGCACCAGGAAAATAGCCAAAATCACAGAGGAATTGCGTGACCGTGCTGTGAGCTGCAGACAGTGTAGAACTCATTCAGTGTGTGTCTTCACCTGTGGAGCTGCTTCTCTAAAAGCATTTTAAAACTAAAACATAACTTAAAATTAACATGCATCTGAGCTGCGGCAGAAACACTCCTGAAGTTTAACCTCTGAAACTCAGAGGTTTACTCACGCAAGGTCCCGTCTCAAAGCACACTATCTTCTCTATGTAGTGCACTTCGTGCATCATGAAATAGAAAATTCTTCACCCAAAGAGTGCAAGAAACGTTCGACTAAGTCATCTATAATCAACATTAACAACAGGTTACAAATTCCCTATTTAAAACTCAACTGCTTGTTGATGATGATCGTGTTTGAACAGTAGCGCACTATGTAGGGGACATTGAGTGATTTGAGACAGTTATTCTCTTCTCAGACAGTAAACACTGCAAGCAAGACGAGAAAGGGGAGCTGTGCAGATTGAACCTCTGCAGCGCAAAATGACTCGGTAAGGTTTGATGTGTTGCCCCCTTTCGCCGCTATTTTCTTTCGGCATGTTCTGCAGACAGGGTGGTCATCTTCAATTAACTTTCCTTCTGCATTCTTATAAAACCCAAAATATGACCAAACGTCAGACTTGGTCTTCTTAGAAGGCGGAAATATCTCTGACTCTCCGAGTTTTCACACCGCGGTAATTGACCACGGTTTTAACGATACTTTAAAGTTCAAACGGTACTACTAACCGTCATTAATTTTACCGCGGTTTACCGTGAAACCGGTAACCGTTTCATCTCTACTTGCTACCCACACCATATGCTAGCCAGCTATTTCAAATTATTTTGCCTTTTTCCTTTAAACATCGCATTTATGGCATGCAGTGCTTTGTTCTGTCCATCTGACAAAAAGTCTTTCTATAATAAAAATCTCATTATTTGAAGCCGTATCGTATGCAAGCAGCAGGACAACAGCATTGCAGCAAAGTCTGAGCATGACTACAGCAAAACTGTCAGACAAATTCACACACATAAAATTGGAAATGGAAGGTTTTATTCATTTATCGTATTAAGAAAAGCGATCTTAATATAATTTGTTCTTTTTTTTTCTCAGCTTAAAATTTTACAAGTCATAAGTCCTGAGTCCAAGTGGCCAGTCATTCAAGAGCAAGTCTGGGTCGAGTCAGGAATCAGCTGACTGTGAAACTTGAGTCTGAGTCTCCAACTCGAGTCCCCATTTCTGGTGTTTTGAACCTTTTTTCAAAGGTTTAAAGAACCTTTGTGGGTTAAGGTTAAGGATTTTTTGCCAAAGTGTTCCTCAAAAATGAGGCTACACTTTAATGCTTTCCAGACGCTGAACTCGCAATGTACAAAAGCCTGTAATTCTCAGGATTCGTAACATTTTTGGACGCTTGTATAATGGCACCTGCATCAAAAATGAGAGAAATACCTTTGAAGATGTGGTGGAAGCACTGCAGAGTCAGACACTGCCAGTGCCGTTTTCACTGAAAGTCATTTTTCATATGGGGGAACCAATTTTTTGCTCTGGGGTCCAGATTAAAGATCCAATGATGCCGTTCCTACAGTTTGGCTTCATGGTTCAAATAGAGAGATCAGAATCATCAACTGTTCAGTCTGACAAAGCTCAATGTGACCTCAATCACTCCTGTTCAATCTGGGCAAGGATGCTAAAGTTAGCATTTCGAAATTTCAGCAAATGCAACGTGTGGAAAGCATCAGACACAGTCAGGGAGCCTGAGAAAAAGGCTTTAAAACAAAGTGACGTGTTTTAAAGCCAGAGTTTGTGTGTGGTTGAAGGGAAGTGAGTGAGACAGAAAGAGAAACAGTGTGCTTGTGGTGTGTGTGTGTGTATGTGAGGTCACTGTTCTCAGATAGTCCAGGAGGCGCTGAGAAGGGGAACGTCCACACACTACTGAACACACACACATGCACGCACAGTTTGCCGGTAGGTCATTCCATGCTGACTTCCCCCTCAATCCAAACAAAAAAGTTTTGTCCTCTCAACAGCTGAAAAGAATTCCTTCTCCCCACATACTATATTACTCTCTCTCTCCCTCTCTCCCTCTCAAACACGCAGTTGCACAACCATTGCTATAGTCTCTATAATGAAAACTAGCTCACTCATCTGCATGACTGAACAAGACATTTAAAGCAATAGTTTGGTGAAAAAGGCCAAAAATGCCCCCAATTACCCCAAATGTAGTCAATCAGTCTGAAGTTTACTTTAGTTATAGCTAATGTTGATCACAAGTAATGGAAGCTTATACTGATTTTTATTGATAATAGTATGTCACACAGTGCAGGGGGTGAGCTATGGGGGCCTTGGCCCTCTCACTTAAAGCCAGGCACACCAAGATTTCTGTCTGCTCAAAAGAAAGTCCCCTGATGTCAATGAGATGATACAAAATGTAACTTTACTATTAAAATACACCGTTTATGCAGCTGCACGCCGCCATCGGTCATGCATCATCACTGTTTTACACCAAGGCCCATAATGTTTGCTTTTCAACATCAACATGTAAACACTGCATTACTCAGCTGGACGGCTTCTTCTAGGGGTGCACTGATACAGGACTTGTAGGCTGATGCTGATATTTATCATATGTACACATCATATCTGTCAATATCAATACTTAAAGATTTAGAAAATGTAGAAACTGGAACCACATTTACAACCATCTACAACCAACGCTTGTAGAGATATACTGCATTAAAAAATGCACACATTTTAGCTTGATAGCGTAGCATCACCTCAGTGTTCTGCTACAACACGTCATCAAATATCAGTTTAAAGTACCAGTTAAATCTAAAAACGTCTGATGCTGATCATTTTTTAAGCAATTATCTGTTGATACTGATATGATCGCAAAATCATCATGCATCCATAGTTTCTGCAGACTGTGGGAACTTTGTTGTACTGTGCTATCTCCTAGCATAGGCTACTATTTAACTAGCTAGTGAGCTAGATCAGTAATAAAATTGATGATGGTTAAGAAAACAAAGTTCAACACTGTGAAAAGGCTCTCGAGTGGCGCAACCATCTAAGCGTTGGTCCTGTCATCAGCAGATCGCGAGTTTGATCCCTGGTGATGCTACAGCCATCCGTAGCCGGGAGTCGAAGAGAGCACAATTGGTCTTGCTCTCTCTGGGTGGGTGGGATGGCTGCCCTTCTCCCCCCATCATTCAACGCGATGCTAGTCAGCGCAGGCGTCTGTTAGCTGACGTAACATATCTGGTGGTTGGCGCTTTCCTCCGAGCGCGTTCAGCTGTCCAATGACGTTGTGTGAGCGGCAGTTCGAAAAGAAGCGGTGACACTTCACAGGTTTCGGAGGAAGCCTGTGTTAGCCTTCACCCTCCTAGCGTTGGTAGTATCGTGTGATTGGGTGAGTCCTAACTAGCGGGTGGAATTGGAAACAACCAAACTGGGGACATAATTAGGTTAAAATACAAAACACTGTGAAAAATATGAGAAAATCTCAGTTTTCAACCATTCGCCCAAGACATCTATGCTTAGTGCTGTGAAAAGCAGGCCTGCATGGTGGTATGTTGCCAGCTAGGCCAGCGGTCGCAACCCAAATGTTAAAAAGAGCGATTTTGTCCTTTCAACCAAAATCAAACCTTCTCAGCAGCAACAGCATTTTATGACTCCAGCTGGTTTCCTGATATATTTAATCTGCAACAAGAAACTATCAAACACTAAAAAGTCACGAGGCTGAAGTCAGCTTCTCAATCGCCAGCTTCTCCTTCCAATTTTCCTGTTCCACCTTAAATTGGTGCAGCAGTTGCATTCCTGCGCCTCAGGCACCATTTAAGGTGGAGCGGAAAAATTTGAACAAGAAGCTGGCGAATGAGCAGTGACTTCAGCCTCATAAAAACTCAAACGTTGAGAGACATTTTACTAGAAACTATTCCACTTTTGAGGAAAAGTTTCCTGCCAGAGATGCGAGAAAAGCAGCTATAGCTGAGCTAAAGCTTAATGCAGAGCAAAGCAAGTCTGGATTTTTGTTTATATTATTTATTTATATTATATATTTTAGCCTATACTAGCATATTAGCACATACTGAGACATATTTACAGCCAAGATGGTAAAAGTTTACTTCAATAAAATGAACATAAAATGTTGTGGCTGCCAAGGTGGCTTGATTTTTGTCGAAAGGACAAAATGGTTCTTCTTAACATTTGGTTTGTTGACCACTGAGCCAATCTATTTGAGATTACATAACCACTCCACATAATTGAAAGCAAGTGTGCTGATTTAAACGTTTGCCCAATGTTAATTAGTGCAGATAAGCTTGTTAGCTACATTAGCCTCACAGCTCCAAAATTAAAGAAGCAAATTTCAGATATCAAATGTGTTTTGGCTGATTAACTACATTTTGGGGTAAAAGGGAAAACGGGGTAAGGCTGCTGAGCTATCACTTGTTTCTCTGCTCATCACTGCTTTGCTTTGTAAAAGAAGCATGTTTTAGCCACACAGGACCTGAAGGAAGCCAGGCGGAGGGACAGGGGCGATTCCGGCCTCTCCAAATCTACCCCAGATCAGTGAGGGGAAGAGAGAGAGAGACACACATACACACGGGTGGGTCACAGCTCTAAGAAAGGGGGGTGGACAGGAAATTAGTGGAGAAGAAAAAAGAAAAAAGAGAACAAGAAGAAACACTCCCACTTGGAAAACAACAGGAATCTAACTGAACCTCGGAGGAATGCAGCAACTGAGCAATGCTGAAAATGCTCAGTCTCTATCTCTCTTTACATCTTTCTCTTTCCTTTTCTGTCACTCCTCTACCCCTTTTCTGTCTCCATCTCTCTGTCTTTCTTTCTTTCTCTCCTCTTTTTCTTTCTGCATCTTCTCTTTCTCTCCTCTCTCTTTCTGTCTTTTTCTCAGTCTCTCCCTTTCTCTCCCTTCTCTTTACTCTCTCTCTTCATCCTTCCTTCTCTTACCTTTCTCTTCTCTCTCCTCTTTTTCTTTCTGTATCTTCTCTGTCCCTCTCTCCCCCTCTTTCTTTCTCACTCTGTCCTCCCTCTTTCTCCTCTCTCTATTTTTCTTTGTTTCTTTCTATCCTCTTTTTCTTTCTGCATCTTCTCTTTCTCTCCTCTTGCTATTTTTCTCTTTGTCTTTTTCTCTCTCTCCCTTTCTCTTTCTCCCCCTTCCTTACTCTCTCTATCTCTTTGTCTCTCATCTCCCCACCACTCATTTCTCTCTTTCCTCTTCCTCTCTCTCATCTCCCTCTCTCTCCTCTCCTCCACCTCTAATTTCTCTCTTTCCTCTTCCTCTCTCTCATCTCCCTCTCTCTCCTCTCCTCCACCTCTAATTTCTCTCTTTCCTCTTCCTCTCTCTCATCTCCCTCTCTCTCCTCTTCCTCTCCCTCTCCTCTCCCTCTTCTCTTTGATCAGTCTGTTTGATGTCAGCCGGCTTCCAATCACGACAGCGTCTCTCTATCAAGTGTGATCAGTCGCTCAGCGCACACACTGCAGTCTTCAGCTCTAAACAATAAGCCTCCCTTTATTTTGGACCACGCAGCCCATAAATCTTTGCTTGAGGTGACGATCTGTCCTCGCCCCCCAACTCTGACCTCTGACCTCCACTTCTTGTTGAAGTTTCCTCAGCCTGGCCTCCAGAGCGGTGCTGAAACTCTTCTGCAAGAGAAGAGTGTGACGCAGAGCAGAGTGCTATATTTAGACACCCTTATCTCCGTCCATCCTGTGAGTGTGTGTCAGTTGGAGTTTGGCCACTGGAGGAAAGTTAAGATCTCAATTGTCCTGTACGCAGTACATGTCGGTCTAGTAGAGCTCTAATGTGGGTAAAGAAGGTACTGTTATTCATTCAGGACTAAAGAGAATACTGGACCAATGCTGGACAGCTTCAAAGATCCCCTGCACTCAAAAAGGTGTTTTTTAAATAGTTAACCCCTCTTTGAAGGCTTACTGTGATCATATAGATTAATATTTGTGTGAAATATGTTACTATAGCACACATTTTCCCATAGAAACCACAAACTTTCTTAGTAGGGGGCACTGGGAACTACTTACACGGGGCACAGATTAACACAGACTTTTTATGCTGTAGAAGGTCAAGCAGCGTGAGCTTTTGGCCACATTACTACATTTCCTAGCCGCAGTCTCCCACCAAAATTCGGAGCGATTCATCAGTGTTTTAAAGAGATCTGTGCCAAAGAGTGTTTTCAGGGCATGTAAGTAATTTTTTCAACACAAGTTTTTTTCCAGCTACTGAGCTGTTTGTATAAATCACAAAATCCAACATTATATTACTCTAATCAGCATCTTGTTGCAGACAACTTAGCACTGTTTTGAAGCAGCTGACAAGCTCACAGCAAGTGCTAGTTAGGCTTAAGTACAGCCTCCGTACTGCGGGGTTAGTTGTAATATGGTGTTACAGCTAAGCCACCTTTAGTTAACAAAGACAAATGTAGTATTTTTTTTTCCTTTGGTTCCATGTGTTTACACAGATTTTAAGATAAAAAAGAGAAAAACAGGGATTTTATTCTATAAAAATATATGTCCATTTTGAATTTGACGCCAACAACACATTTCAAAAAAGTTGGGACGGGGGCAACAAAAGTCTGGTAAAGTTGTGTAATGCTAAAAAAACACCTGGTGGTTGATTGGCAACAGGTGAGTAACATGATTGGGTGTAACACAAGCATCTCAGAGAGGCTGAGTCTTTCAGAAGTAAAGATGAGGAGGGGTTCACCACTCTGAGAAAGACTGCATGATCAAATAGCGCAACAATTCAAGAATAATGTTTCTCAACATAAAATAGCAAAGAACTTTTGTTTTTCATCATCTACGGTACATAATATCATTAAAAGATTCAGAGAATCTGGAGAAATCTCTGTATGTAAGGCACGAGGCCAAAAAACAGTATTTGCCAGCCGTGATCTCTGGGCCCTCGGCACTGCATTAAAAACAGTGGTGGAAATCACCGCATAGGGCTCAGAAACACTTCTGAAAACCACCGTCTGTGAAAAGAGCTCGTCACTGCATCCACAATCCACAAACTCTAAAACGCAAAGAAGAAACTGTACATAAACAGTATCCAGAAACGCTGCCACCTTCTCTGAGCCTCAGCTCATTTAAAATGGACTGAGGGGAAGTGGGAAAGTGTCCTGTGGTCCGACGAATCAACATTTGAAATTCTTTTTGGAAATCATGGATACTGTGTCCTCTGGGCTAAAGACCACTCAGCTTGTTATCAGTGCACAGTTCAAAAGCCAGTATTCATGATGGTATAGGGGTGCATTAGCACATGGCATGGGTGACGTGCACATCTGTGAAGGCACCATTAATGCTGAACGATATATACATGTTTTGGCAACATATGCTGCCATCTAGACAACGTCTTTTTCAGAGAAGGCCTTGATTATTTCAGCAAGACGATGTATAACACCTTCTGCATGTATTACAACAGCATTGCTCTGTATTAAAAGTGTCTGAGTGCTAAACTGGCCTGCCTGCAAAACTGCTGAGCAGCTGAAATCCTATATCAAGCAAGAACGAGAAAACATTTCGCTTTCAAAACTACAGCATTTGATCTCCTCAGTTCCCAAACGCTTACAGAGTGTTGTTAAAAGAAGAGGTGATGAAACACAGTGGTCAACATGCCCCCATCCCAACTTTTTGAAATGTGTTGTTGCCATCAAATTCAAAATGGGCATATATTTTTCAAAAAACAATACAATTTTTCAGTTTTAACTTATGTTGTGTTTATAGTATTTTCCTTCAAAAATATTATGTTTACTTGATTTGCACATCAATGCATCCTATTTTTATTTCTATTCTGCACAATCTCCCAACTTTTTTGGAAATGGGGTTGTATTTTTCAGATGTGATGTTCTGATCTTCTGCAGTTATCGGATTATTAAGCACATGTAAACACACTCAGTGTCTACACCTGAATAAGACACATGAATTAGACATATACTCAGTATTATAGAAGGCAGAAGCAGTAGGGGCACAAACAGAACTGAATCTAATATGTATTAACAGAGGCAAAGTGCATTTTGAACCGTTTCGAAACCTCTGCTCTGAGCACAATTCAAACAATTCTACCATCACTACCAGAGCCGGAGGGTCAGCTCGAGTTACACAGGCTCCATCGCTGGTGGGCAAAGGAAAAAACTCTTCACATCACGTTTGCTTTCCTCTGAGACGTGATTAGACTGTCTGTCTCAATAAACACATCTGCAGTATGCTGGAGATGAAGAGGGAGAGAGACAAGGTGAAGAAGGTTTAACTCACCTGTATTTTTTCCTTCAGACTCCTCAATTCCTCCTTCATCTGCTCTCTCTCCATCAGAAAACACCTCAGCAGATCTAACACAGAAAAACAAGCTGTGATTTAAAGGGCCTGCGTCCTGCAGTTACCTCTGTGTCATTTTCCCCTGAGGTCCACTTACAACATTTGTGTGGATTTATGTACCAAAAATAGTCATAATTCATTCATTTTCCAACCTCCCTTTATCCCTTTGACTTAAACAGGCTGCTTTTGTACTGTGCCTTTAACATTGATATATGTAAATTGCCTCTGCTCTGACTGGCTGGGCTGTAACATGCCTCATTTAAAAAGAAGTCCAGGCCGAAATACTGCTTATAACTTCAGCGTGAATGGGTGGGGCTAAACTGTATTACATTTGAATAGGTGGATATATGTAAATGTAAATATGTATATATGGTTTTCCATAAATATGGGCCCTTTAAAGGTCTATGATGTATAACAGTATCACCAGCAGTATGAGGCACTTTGAGAGCCTGAGTGTGTTTGTATCTGCATATGTATTTAGCTCTTGTTTGGGACTAAACATATTCGATGTTGTGGGGACATCTGAAAATTATCATTATTATAATTATAATTATTATAATTATTATTATTATTGTTAACAACAATATTGTACAATTACAAATAACATTATTAATAAATAACAATATCAAGCTTAATATTAATATTCTCAATTATTATAAATAGAAAAATAACAATGTTTTCAATATTTACAATGATATTTATAAAATTTATTATTAAAAACAATTGTATTAAAATATATATTTTTCCTCGATAAATGCAGCTTTTGGTTTCTCAGATTAAGCTTAAAGTTAGTTGTGTGCGTATTTTAGTATTTATCATTTTGTGGGGACTAAACATCCATGATGGTGAAAATGGACATGGAAGTATGTTTAATTTTTTAAATAATAATAATAATGATAATAATAATAACAAGAAGAAGAACAGGGATGCACAGTGATATCAGGATCATATCCATGTCAGCAGATATTTGCTATTCACATTGTATAGATGTTAAGATTCAACTGATATTTCAAACTGATATTTGATGACATATTTATTGAAAAAAAAAACCTTTAGATATTAGCATTAGCCCACAGTTCCCATACTAGTTAATCCCTAAAAAGTAATGTTTCCATATTTACAATAATATTTATTACAAATAATTAATTCAAATTTCAAATAATTGGTTCCCTAACAACTGCAGTGATGAATGCAGATGTTAAAGGTAGGTTTGGCTGAGGCCTGAGTGTGTGTGTGTGTGTGTGTGTGTGTGTGCGTGCACTCACCTGTCAGTGTGTGTGTTCTCTCCTCTGTACTGCTGATGCCCAGGGCGACCACACACTCCTGCAGGAGCCCCTGCTCCACCACTCCCTCACACACACTGCTGTTTGTGGGTGGAGCTACAGTGGGTGGGGCTACAGTAGGTAGAGTCACAGTGGCTAGGTCTACAGTAGGTAGAGTCACAGTGGGTGGAGCTACAGTAGTACTCACACAGCTGTCTTCCAGACTCCTCTGCCTGCAGGGGCTTATGGGAAGGCTGTTGACCTTTTTGGGAGACAGAGGGGCCTTCAAGTGTTCACCTCCTGTTTTTTCTGCTGATGGAGAGCCTCCTGGGCCAATCACGGGGCAGGACGTCCCATCAGGCGTGGGAGTGGGGGCCGAGTGGGCGGGGCTGGAAAGCGGGTGTGTTTTGGGGGGTAAAATGAGTGTGAGAGGAGAGGTGGGAGGAGTCTGGAATGGGTCAGAGGGAGTAACTGTGGGAGAGAAGACAGAGAATGGTAAGAGGACCTGAAAGAAACCCTCACTGAAGAGGAAAGCTGTTGCAGTGGAGTTGCGCATGCCTCAGTGGTGTATACAACGAGATTCGTCTGTGTTTATGTACTCTGTGCATAATTTGGATTTGACGGCCGAGCAGGAGCTTCATGCTAGTTTGATCACAAGTATTTTTCTTGCCGTCATGCTTTATAGCAGCGATGCCCAAAATGTCAATCGCACAGTTCATTCAAACAGACTATTAAATTTCAACACTTTCTTACTGCTTCTGGGGGCGGGCAGGTCAATGTGACTGACTGATGTGAAATGTGGCCACTGTCTCTTCACTGTCAATGTACTGCTCATTACCGCAGCTACGCCGCAGCCACCTAAAGCCCTGCGGTGAGTTTGTCTCTCTAGCAATCTAGAAAGTTTTCATTTACCGGTAGCCAGTTTGTGTTGCACCATATTTGCGTTGTTTTTTTGTAACCTACACTGACTCTTTCAGAAGACGAGTGCGAGACTGAGCACAAATAAACCGATAACTGACCTCTTCCATGCAGAGCGGGAGGAGGACTATTCTTTTACAATGTCACACTCCAAATGCATCTGCTTGATTTGCCAAGTAGCCGTCGCAGGTCCAAACAAGAGGAACATCAGGAGGCATTTTTGAACTATACACAGAAACTACGATGCCGAATTCCCAGCTAAAAGTGAAGTCAGGAAGAAAAATGTGGTCCAGACTACACAAACCAGCTGACACCATTCAGTGCAAATCTTTAGAATTAGGTTAGTGTGATTTTCAGCCATTTTCCCTGTAATGCTGAACATCAATACAGGCCACTCAAGCCACAAAAGTATGGGCACCCCTGCTCTATAGTCACTGATAGAACTCAATAATATAATGCTATATTCTCAGCAAGCAACTAGCTAACCTATGGCAGTAGTGCACAAATTGAGCAAACATTTCAAAGCACGTTATTTAAATGCAGTAAAATTAATAAAGTTCAGATATTTTAGTGAAGCAAAAAATTTCAATTCCAAAAATTAGCCAAATCTAAACATCTGAATGCTGGTATTTGTTTGAGTGTTTGTCATGTTTCATCACGGAAAGATGGCGAAAATGCTCAGGCTAACAATTCACTGCAATGCCGATTTCAGGACTGAAAAGAACTGTAAAGTATGGCAGTTTTGTGAGTGACAATTTTATACTTTGCTAGTATGAAACACAACTATGAAGGCCTGAATGTGGGGCGTGCTGCCCAGGATGCAGTGTTAAGACTGAGGACGCTACTCTGCTGCGTTTGGATCAAACTGGTTTAAAGCCAGAGCTGAAGAACATTTTGGACTTTTAACCGAACTGTTTTTATTTTTTTTTTTAGTAAAATCCTTTTGCTTTGAGTGACTCTATACTTCAATTCTGTTTATTTTATTGCAATAAATGATTGAACTTTCAATTTTGTCACTACCAAAACAATAATAACACAACCGAAAGTTTACCAAATGTTTCGATAGTGACTGTTTCGGTAGTTACAATTTTAGCCCATTTTGAGCAGAAAATGCTAGCCAGTCCATGACCAGCAAACACAGCTGTGAACAGCTGTACACACATAAAATCATCACGTTTTTTATAAAAACACACAAATGTTAATTTAAAAGCAGAAAATATGTGTTTCTGTAATTACAATTCTTAATGTTCCACACCAATTTCCTGAGTTTGGGACACGATTACTTCAAAACAATGGGATCTAACTGCTCACCATGTGGCCGTAAGGGACGGGGATGCAGTCTTACTTCCTGCTCTACAATGCAGGGGTGTGGCTAAAATAAGACTGGAATAAATAAAACTGTGTTTTGGTAGTGACATGAAAACGTGGGATAGCATTTTTTTCAATGTATTTTTATTGAAAAAAAAACTGACAAATCTACATTTTAAACGTCACTTTAAAAGACACAAAAAGATCAAAAAAAACATTATTTGAGCAAGTGTAAATTAAGGGGCTAGCCTCTGAGACAGACACCTGTCAAAATAAAGTACTCTATAAATGATGATTTTGTATATATTTAGCTTATTAGTATCTGATTTAAATGCTTAGGTTTAATTAGATGATGACATAATCCTAGTAAATATTTAAAATCAAAATACTTTGTTGTTTTATTACTTTTTTGCTGTAGGACTGCTAGTTCGGTATGATAATCCAGATATATGTATATGTTGTTATTCATCTAACACAAAACTTACTGACTTCCCTCAGCTGCCTTTGAATAATAAAACCTTTTCAAACCTCCAATACTGTCATCTTAAAGGAAACAGACAGCCGCACGCTATTGAAACAAGTTTTTCCCCCTTTGTTTTGTTGTTGATTTTTTCTCCCTGCAGTTGCTCGAATATTATACACACAGATATGATTCCAATATTATTATTATTATTATTATTATTATTACTATTATTATTATTATTATTATTACTTCATTACGGGTGGTTCAGATGTAGGCTCATAGAACTTAGCTACAGAAGGACACCACAAAGACGGCAATGCAAATTAGTGTGTGTGTGTGTGTGTGTGTGTGTGTGTGTTGGGGGGGGTTGTGCTGTGTCAGCAGGGCTGAGGGGGCAGCGGTCCTGGCCAATTGCAGCGTGCCGTGAGGAGAATGCAGAATAAGACATGCCAACTCTCATTCACCTTTCTCATTCCCTCTCTCTCTCTCTCTCTCTCTATCTCTCTCTCTCTCTCTCTCTCTCTCCTTGTCTCCTTACCTGGTTCACTTGTCCACTCTCTCTCTCCTCTGCCTCATTCACATTCCCTCCTTCACTGCACTCTCCTTTACTGTCTTCTGCATCTTTACTTTGTCCTGCTCTAAACACTATATGACTGTATGTAAGACATACATATAAGAAGGAGCTTATTTTCTCTTTATATACAGCTCTTTTAACCTTTATTAGTCTCTTTCTTTCTCTCTCTCTCTCTGTATCTCTCTCTTTCTCTCTCTCTCTCCCCCTTTGTCTCTCTCTCCTTTCCCCTCTCTCCCCTCTTCTCTCTCTCTGTATCTCTCTCTTTCTCTCTCTCTCTCCCCCTTTGTCTCTCTCTCCTTTCCCCTCTCTCCCCTCTTCTCTCTCTCTCTCTCTATCCTTCCCTCTCTCTTTAAGGCATCACTGTCTTTATTCCCTGAGAGGAAACTCTGCGACATCAACACACAATAATTCTCAAGTCAGTGTCTGTCTGGAGGCGTTTGTGTGTATGAGGGTCTCATGAGGGCAAACTGGACGCTGGACGCAGGACGGCGTGTCTCGGTGAGATTGAGTGAGTGTAATATTAGATTTGTTATGAGGTGAGAGCCATATTTCTCATCCTCCTCTCAGAATGAGTTGATCATCGTGTGCTGAATTCCGATTGAGGGTCAGACTAGGGGACATCTAGAGACCAGCATGTTTGTACATGTTCAGACTCAGACTTTTCAATTCATATAACACACACATAGAAAAGTATGGGACTTATTATTCTCACATATAGATATTTACACACACATATGCCTATATAGGTTATTACTATGATGGACTGGCGACCTGTCCAGGGTGTTTACTGCCTTCCATCCAATGACTGCTGGGATAGGGTCCAGCAACCCAGAAGGATAAGCAGCCTAGATAACGTGTGTGTGTGTGTATTGGTCATTATTACACATACATTACTGTACACAAGTCAGAGACCACCCTTCATTTATTTAATTTAGAGTCAAAACAGCCACCAAGCACAAATTATTCATTTTTCAGTGTCAGGAAAGATATTTAACAGAAACAAACACATCAACAATGAAATACAATCTGAAGTATTTCAGTATTTATTGTGTCTACTTTTCACAAATATCACAGCGTCCATTCCTTTCAGGAGACTCACTTTCAGTTTCTTAAAGAAATCTGCTGGGATATTTTCCACACCTCCAAAGTTCAGTCTTAGAAGTTGGTTGATCATTTTCTGAAGTAATCAAACACATCCAGTGATGTTGAGGTCTGGACTCTGGGGTGGTCAGTCCATTGTTCAGCTTCTTTGTTTGATGTGTCCGTCTCTTTTTCTCAGTGAGGTTCTTCTTGCCAGCTACATATCCTTTCAGACCCATAGCGCTAAATTGTCTTCTCACAGTGGAAGGATGGACAGAAACACCTGTGGATGTTTTCAGATCTGAAGCAGCTTGATTTTCTCCTCTCTCTCAAAGATGGAAGCTTGAAGTGCTGTTTATCTGATGGGGGCAGTTTTGATGGCCTCTCAGGTCTTCCAGGTGGTTGTTGGGAGTCACATTTTCTTTGCAACTCCAGTTTTGGAAACTCCTGTTTGTTTGTTTTTTTTCACTTTGTCTCTCTCCTTCCTGTGCGTTGTGTCTTATATCTAATCTCTTCAAAAAATCTCTTAACAATGAATACTTTGTACTTGAAGGCTATTTTCGACTCAAAACTCAAATAAATGAAGGGTGGTCTCTGACTTCTGCCCAGTACGCATGTCTATATAACATGTATGAGTTATGTGTATAACCTCACATTACACTGTTAGAAATAAAGGTTCTGTGCAGGTACATTTTTCATTCATCAAGGTACAAACAACGTAAATGTTCCCTCAAAGGTACAACAGTGGTTTTAAGGTCTGATTGTGAACCTTAAATGAGTTTTTCCAGGTGAAAAGTTCATATTTGTACCTTTTCATAACCTAATGGTTTAAAACAGAACAGTAAAATAAAAAGCCTGGAGACGAGACGGGGTGTGTGGAGTCAGTACAACTTAGAAAATATAATTTCAATGGATTATGGTACAGTTATGTTCCCTGACTTAAGGTACTGAGATGTACCGTTGAGGGTCCCACCCCAGTGACAGTTTAGTACCTTTATTTCTGAGAGTGTTTGATTTAGTATAAAAACAAATATGGGTGTGTAGGTTATAATTACCTGGGGATCCATGCCGCTCCTTGCTGGAGTAGTTCCCCATTCTGCAAAAGGTCAGCTCTCCCTGTGAGTGAAAATGATAATAGTTCATTTCTGAGTTATTTTACAACAGCAAAATTAGTGATTTATTTCCAAGAAGTAGCTAAAAAAAGTGTAGCCCAAGGGCACGAACCACTGGTCAGAAACCTTTAAAGCTCACACCTTCTATTCATCTATTGGCTTCGCTCTGATGGTCACTGTTACAAAATGATCATAATAGAAATTACAAAAAGATGGTTCTTTAGTAATGACAATAGTTCTATTTAGAACAATGAGGTTCTTCTGAGTGATGGAGAATGTGTTGTATATGGTTCTATATAGCACCAAAAGGTGTTCTGCTCTTGCTTTGATGTTGAGTTTGTAACAATTTTGGTGCTATATAGAACCATTTTCAAGAGTTTCTATATAGAACCAAATACAACACATTCTCTAACAAATCTAAGCACCATTTCACCATGCAGAGAAATATTTAAGCATGAAATGGTTCTATTTAGAACGTAAAAGAGCCACTGCCTTTACTAAAGAAC
Source organism: Colossoma macropomum (assembly GCF_904425465.1). Classification (NCBI taxonomy): domain Eukaryota; kingdom Metazoa; phylum Chordata; class Actinopteri; order Characiformes; family Serrasalmidae; genus Colossoma; species Colossoma macropomum. Next base: position 5,718,872 of record NW_023494803.1, read on the forward strand.
GCTTAAGGAACCATCTTTTTTAGGTGTGTACCTTATAGCTCCACTTCATACTGTAGTCCATCTGTTTCTCTGCATACTTTGTTAGCCTCCTTTTACTCTGTTCTTCAGTGGTCAGGACCCCCATAGACCCTCACAGAGCAGGTACTACTTGGGTGGTGGATCATTCTCAGCACTGCAGTAACACTGATGTGGTGGTGGTGTGTTAGTGTGTGTTGTGCTGGTCTGAGTGGATCAGACACAGCAGTGCTGCTGGAGTTTTTAGACACCTCAGTGTCACTGCTGGACTGAGAATAGTCCACCAACCAAAAATATCCAGCCAACAGCGTCCTGTGACCACTGATGAAGGACTAGAGGATGACCAACACAAACTGTGCAGTAGCAGATGAGCTATCGTCTCTGACTTTACATCTGACAAGGTGGACTGACAAGGTAGGAGTGCCTAATAGAGTGGACAGTGAATGGACACAGTGTTTAAAAACTCCAGCAGCACTGCTGTGTCTGATCTACTCGTACCAGCACAACACACACTAATACACCACCACCACGTCAGTGTTAACTGCAATGCTGAGAATGATCCACCACCCAAATAGTACCTGCTCTGTGAGGGTCCATGGGGGTCCTGACCACTGAAAAACAGGGTAAAAGGGGGCTAACAAAGTATGCAGAGAAACAGATGGACTACAGTCTGTAACTGTAGAACTACAAAGTGCACCTATATAGTAAGTGGAGTTGATAAAATGGACAATGACCGTAGAAACAAGGAGGTGGTCATAATGTTATGCCTGATCGGTGTATCTATAACTAAAACGAAACAGAATTACTGAGAAAATACCTTCAGTTATCGTTTTTTTCTGTGCGTGAATCACAGTTTAGAAGTGTGTCTCCTGTGTTTGGCTGTTTTAAGGAAAGCTGGAGCCGAGCTGAGCTCACTCTACTGTTGTGCTAATTTTATTTTACCCTCATCAAAGGCAGGGGTTTCTAATAAAGTGGCCAGTGAGCTTATATTAGTAAATGTTCAAGTGTGAACAGGCAGAGCTGAATTACACAAAATCAGACTAAAACTGTCAGTGTGTGGCTTTAAAAAATGTAAGAAAAGCAGACATGTGGGTGGTCTAATAGGAAGCCGACATCAGTGCGAGTGCATCAACATGGGAATTGTGGGCCGGTGCCGACATATGATATCCTCCACGTACAATAACAATGCCAGTACTGATACGGGGACATAAACATCCGTAGAATATAGACATTCGGATTAGATCCACTTTCATTAGCATTGAAAAGAAATGTAATATATACAGTGGGTACAAATGCAAATAAATGTCTAAATAAATAAATAAAATGCTGACATTTTAGTGCAGCAGCCCAGTGTCATCTAAACATTCTGCTCTTCTACAGTAAAATAAATCCATCATCAAATACTGGTTTGAATGGTCCACTCATAAAACTTGTGCCATTTTATGTACCAGAAATAGTCATAATTCATTTTCACAAGACGATTTTCCCACCTCTTTATATTTCTTACAATAAAACAGGCTGTTTTTGTTTCTGTGCCCTAATACTGATATAAGAAATGATCTGACTCTAAAACACTCCTTATAACTTCAACATCAATGGGTGGGGACTTATCATCTATAGGCAGAATAAGTGGATATATGTAAATGGGTTTGACATCATGGACAGTGTTAATTGAAAACGGGCTGTTTTTGCAACGCAGTGTCTCGACACCTTGGCTGACTTCTTAACTCAGGCTAATCGAGAAATCCCGCTCTGTGAAAAATCCATCAGGACTGGTTCTGCTGTCAGGAGCACCATTTCAGTGCAGGATTGAAACCTGAAATAATCTCTTCCCAGCATTTTAACCAAGCATCGACATGTCTGATTCTGTCAATGAAGCGCTTCGGTATCAAATATCACAGGGCCGCGATAACAAACACTGTTCTTACATCACCTGTGTTCATAAACAGACTTGCTTTTCGGCCCAAAGAGGAAATGCACTGCAGGCCACAGTGAGAGGGATTTGAATGAGCTTCCATGGAAATGCAAAGGCCTGTGGTCATGCTTGGAAAGCGCAATGCTTCTGCACAAAGCAGAGGGGCAAAGTGGGACAGACAGAAAGAAAGAAAGACCAAACTCATGGTCCACAGTGAACGAGTCCTGTGCGGCTCCGCAATATATCATTTGTTAATCTGTATCCCAGCACTGGCTTTACACTGATATACACTGAAAAATGTTGTGCATTTTGAGCATCCTGGATAACACCAGAAGTTCTAGATAAGAGTTCTGTGGTTCTGAAGAATCGAGTTTCGATTATCTGACAAATCATTTGGGTCAAAATAATGCAGGCCAATATTTCACCTGGGTTACATCAAGAGGTTTGATATATATCACAAGATGCACTTGTATGCAAAGGTTCGAATACCTCTGGTCAAATGACATGTTTTGTTGATTTTCAACAGGAAAATAAAGTAAGTGCTCTACGGAGAACTTAAATGTGGCATTTTGGGTTAACTTTTCATTAAACACATTGGAAAAAATAAAACATAAAATATAAAATGTGCCATAACTTTTGCACAGGCCATACTGTTGTTTTATTTGTTAACATTTAATTAACCAGGGGTACCCAAACTTTTGCATACAGTGTCTGTGTCATGCACAGCAGTGGCGAATCATGAAATAATAAAGCGAGGCTTCACTTCAGGCCAGAAATGACCAAATTCCACTACGTTAATGCTAACTTCTGTTAACACCCCTATGGGATTTCTAATAATATGTTAGCTCTAAGCTTACACTAGCGCACATTAACTTCTTTTGGCCATTCTAGATTAAACACAGAAAAGCTTAAAGGTTGTAACAGACATATTACCATATAATTCACCTTAACTATACCAGTTCTATTTTTAATAGTTACTATAGAAAAGAGTGAAGAGTCCTGGCACAGAGCTGTCATCATTGTTTTTCATTTCTAACAACTAAATGAAACCTTGTTAGGACTGCAGCTTGTGTTCACAGTCAGTGAGTATGTTTACATGCACTCAATAATCCAACCATAATCTGATTACTGCAGTTATCTGATTATTTAAATGGTCATGTAAACAGCACACAGCACCAATTTCGTAGGTCAAAATAAGGTCTAGAGGGCTCCCGAGTGGCACAACCATCATTCACCCTCCTGGCGCCAGTAATATTGTGTGATTGGGGGAGTCCTAACTAGTAGGTGGAATTGGAGACGACTAAACTGCGGAGAAAATTGAGTAAAAATCCCAAAAAAAAGAAAAGAATAAGGTCTAGAAATCTGATAAAGAGAGCTGGATTTCAGCTCAGTAATCAGATTTCTCAGTGCATGTAAACTTTTACTCCGATTTCTTTCGGATTTTTCAGTCTGTGCATGTGCGAAAAGGATGGCGGTACTGGAAATAAGTGAGCAGCTTCGCCGCGAGATGCCGCAAAACACTTTTGGAGCGACATTGAAACCAAATACATGCTTGACGAAACAAAGGATTTAAATATTTTTCATCTTCTAGATGATGTTCATATTTTCAGGTAAAGTGGCGCGATGTTTGAAAAAAAGAAAAGCACCGGCATGAAGTTTAAGTTTTACATTGCGTTTACGTCACGTCTTCTTCTATGAGTTTACTGTCCGGTTGCAAAGCAGAAATCCGATTACTGTCTGACTTAGAGTTTCCCATTATCTGATTACTCAAGTGCATGTAAACATGTTGATCGGATTACTGACAAAATCTGATTTTCTGCAGTTATCAGATTATTAAGTGCACGTAAACGCACTCAGTAACATATCTAGAACGTCCAAGGCCTAGAGTGTTTTTCCTCATAAAATTGGTCTCACCCATTGTAAATCACAATGTGATCACTTCTTAATTATGTTGGTGGTTATTCTGACATGTTAGGCCTTCACTTCAGCTCCTGAAGTCCTAACCAATGGTAGAGCTTGCTAGGCTGTAATCTACTTAGACACCACAGAGAAAACAATCCTGATTGGACAACTTTCCATTGGCTGTTTCAATATTTTAGCTCAATTTCTTCCATCCAAAACTTAGTTGGAAATAAGAGTGTAACCACAATGCTTGTAGAGTTTAAATACAACCATGATCATTCTATTAAGAAATCATTAGGCCTTCTCTGAAGGCCTGGAAGGCCCTGAGGGTTCCCCACTGATACACACTGTCCTGTTATACTGATATAAGATCAGCTCCCCACAGCCAAATGCTAACCTCAACCATAATGAAAGAAATGGAGAAACTGGTCTCGGATCAGCGTAAATCATGTATCACTGTTGAGGCCTCACTGGGAAATGTAGGCTGATGAAGAAGGACAGCGAAAGAGAACGAGAGCAAGCAAAAGACGATGTAAACAAGGGAATCGCCTATGTGCTAAATTGTTTTAGGCCACACAAGCAACAGGCCACGATGGTGAAATGAAATCATGTTAAATTAATCAGTTAAATTACATTTGCAGAAGGTCACCAGAGGAGTGGTGAGGATTTAATTAAGTACGTGTCAATGTGGATGTGTCTCAAAATATCAGTGAACCTGTCAAACAAGTTCTGCAGATGTTTGCTTACATTAAGTAGGGCTGGAACCTTTTCGTTAATTTAGATTACGATGAAATATGTGCACGTGCAGCTGTCCGTCCCAAAGGACCTACCTGACAGCTGCGTACTTCTGAAGAATGCGGTCTGACGGGACTTTAAGTACAACTATTTAGTGATGTGGAAGCTTTCAAGTCTCCTTATATGGTTTCTTCTTCTTGGCTGGGGTGAGTAGAGCAGCCTATAACCATCTTTTATAGTTCAGTGAATAATGACTCAAGCAAAAGTAGCTTCATCCAGGTACAGCCAGTATCGCTCAGCACAGAAAGTGAAGTTTGTTGTGAGCTATTACATGAGACTGATTATGTAGGTCTGATGTCTGAGACATTGTTTTTTGGCCTAAAACACATTTTAATCAGTTTATTTTAATCTGTTCATGACGGAAGGATACTAGAAGGGTGTTCTAAGGCAAAACAGTCCCCAAAGAAAACTTATTTTTTTCATATTTACCACTATTTGCCCATCATCAAAAACTCAAGACACATTGTTTAAATGATTTAAACTGTAAATGCAGATAATGGTGACCCCTGGTCCATATCACCACCACTGTAAAGAAATCTGAGTGTGTAAATTCCTCTACAATGAGCCATTTCACATCAAACCACTCTGAATGACTTTGTTTACAACTCACCCGCTGAATTGTGCAGAAATTTTGAAATATCAGTGGAATTCCCCTTTATAGCTCCAGAGGCGTGAGCGACAGCAAAGCAGCACAGAAGCTAAAGCAACGAAACTGAATGAACTCACCAAAGAAAGCTCAATTTGAAGGAAAAATGTTGTAGAATAAGTACAATATTACCTCTGAATGCTTAGAAAAGTCCAATATACTTAAGCTAAAGCGGGCTTCTTGTTTGCCAGCTTCTTGTTTGAATTTTAACGTTCCACCTTAAATGCTGAAGCAGTTACATTCTAACCGCTGCACCATTTAAGGTGGAACGAGAAAATTCGAATAAAAACCTGACCTCAGCTTCATTTTCAGAGAAGTCTTTAGCTCCACACAGAGCCTCTCTTCACACCTTTGGCTTTCCAAAGTGGAGAACACAGCTCGGCGTAGTCCACCTCACAAACTCCCTCAGAGAATCATGAGCTGTAAGCGGCTATAAGTGGGACTAGAGCCTCACCAAACACCAAACCACCAGCGGACAAACGGAAAACCTCACACTTACACAACATGAGACTCATCACAGACACATCAACTCGTAGTATAAATCTGTTACAGACCTGTTTGGCTAACACGCTCCGGCTCTCCGCTTGTTTTAAAACTCATCCATCGTTTCCGTACAGACGAAGCTCGAGCGCATCTCACACGCTGCAGCGCTGTTGTTTTGTTTACACCCGTATTCAGACAGGCTCCGCCTTCTGCGATGGGGATGGCGGTTAGTTCGTGTCTATACGTTGCCCAACGACTATGCCGTGATACAAATCCGTAACCTACATTTCTGAATATGTTCCGGTTCTCCGTTTGGTTTTAAAACGTTTATATATCCGCACAAAAAATTGAGAGCATCTCACATGTTGTAGCGTTGTTTATTTCCCACCCGCATTCCGACACGCCCCGCCTTCTGTGCAAGGATTGGCGAGTAGGTCTCGCTCCTGCGCTATGATTGGCTAGAAGTTTATACTCACAATAGCTGGTGTGTTCTTTACATGAAGTTTGACACTGTTAGCCAGTCCTATTGCAGGAGGAGGGACATTAATAACCAGTCCTATTGCAGGTGGAGGGACGTAATTAGCCAGTCCTATTGCAGGAGGAGGGACATTAATAACCAGTCCTATTGCAGGAGGAGGGACATTAATGACCAGTCCTATTGCAGGAGAAGGGACGTAATTAGCCAGTCCTATTGCAGGAGGAGGGACATTAATGACCAGTCCTATTGCAGGAGGAGGGACGTAATTAGCCAGTCCTATTGCAGGAGGAGGGATATTAATGACCAGTCCTATTGCAGGAGGAGGGATGTAATTAGCCAGTCCTATTGCAGGAGGAGGGATATTGACCAGTCCTATTGTAGGAGGAGAGACATTATTAGCCAAACCTATTGTAGGAGGAGGGACATTATTAGCCAATCCTATTGCAGGAGGAGGGGCATTGCTAGCCAATCCCATTGCAGGAAGAGGACAGTACAAACCAATCCTATTGCAGAAGGAGGACACTACTAACCAATCCCATTGCAGGAGGAGGACACTAATAAGTAATCCCAGTAGTAAGATGGACATTAATAGCTAATCCAAGCACAGGAGGGATAGCCAATCCCATTACATCTAACTGGGAACTACTAGCCAATCTTATTTCAAGGGGAGGGACACCACTAGCCAATCTTCACTGCAGGTGAAGAGACACTACTAGATATTTCAGCAAAGTGGACATTAATAGCCAATCTTAGTCCAGGAATATAAACTACTAACCAATCATACTGCAGGTTATGAACTAGCACCCAATCTTAGTGCAGGAGGTGGGCCCCAGTCAGTCCTTCAGTCCTTTAATTTTAAGATCCTGAGTAAAAGTCTGTCCCTTGGCAGTGGCGCCCTCATCAGGAAAGGAGAATAAAGCAAACTCGAAGTGGCACCAGTGCAGCTGAGGACATACTGCTGAAACAGACCACTGTGAAGGTCTATAGGTGTTGATAGACTTCATGGACGTGTTTGTGAAAATAACTAGCAAACAAAGACTTTCAGACTGAGAAGATCCAACTGTCCTTAACTGACTTTAGCCAAAGATGCTGTAACTTTGTGGCTCTGTTCACTGCTCCATCCGAAAATTTGCACTGTATAAAAGTTTTCATTCTGTTGCCAAAGGATGGCATAATTTGACTGGCGTGAGTTGGGCAGCTTGGGTCCAGCAGCAAAATGTGTAATGCTGAAAAACACAGGAGATCAATCTATAGAGGAGTACAAATAGTTATAAACAGTCATGGGAGTAAAAGCAGCAATATAATATGCCCCTCCTACACACAGTGCAAAGACTAACTGTTTACACATATATAAACATGAATGAATAAAGTGGCAAAGTTGTTTTTTTTCATCTTTTTTTATTGTTCATTCAAACAGTGAAAGCACAGAATTGAAAGAAAATCAGAACGATAACAAAATTATACAGCTTCAGAAAGGTTGTATGCTGGGACAGTTCTACATCAAGCTTAGCTAACGTTTTTATGAGTTGTGGGGTCTTTCTGAGGGCTAAACTCCCCTATTTTTTCTAAATCTCTGCATAATTAAATAATTAAAACGTAATCAGAGTCATTTGGAGTGGACTGATAAGCAGTACTAGAGAAATTTGCCTTTCCAGAATTGCTCACAGTGGTGGTGATAGGAACCAGACGTCTGAAGAATTTAATAACTCTAAAAGCTCCCACAGAAAGCTGTTACATGAAATGGTTATAAATATGTTGCCTGATGCTTGAGACATTGTTTTATGGTAATTTTGAAATAAGATTTTGGCCTTAAAACAAAGTCCATTCATGGCAGAGAGGTACATGTAGGGTGTGGTAAAGCAAAATAGTTCAAATAGAAAATGATTTTTTATGATTTACCACTATTTTGCCATCATCAACATTACACATAACAACTCAGAAGACATGTGTAGGTTCACTGATGGTTTAAATAAAGTGGCTATATTTGTGTTGTAGTCATGGTGACCCCTGGTTCCTATCACCACCACTATAAAGAAATCTGAGTTTCTCTATAGTGAGCCATTCACGTCAAACCACTCTGAATGACCATCCACGGGACTTATTTTGGCCTACTGCTGACCAAACAACAGGCCTACCGATCCGTAGGCCTGCTCCTGAACTGACTTGAGCTGATTAGCGTCTACGACCTCCAGGGCAGACGGTTATTCTTCCACGTCTCGAGCCTAATCTCTAAAACTCTGACTTGGCGCACACAAACATACACAGCTGGCTCTGTTGCCGCTCGATTAGACGGATTAGAACAATCCTTAATGTAGCCCTTCCTCTCGCTATCATCATTAGCGTCCTTTGGGGGTCTTAATCAATTTGGGACATTTCACAAAGGGGCTACATATTAGGAGGAACACACTTTATACTATCACCATTCAGTAACTTCCAGGCCAGGCTTGATTGATGATACGGCTATTCAACTTTAGCATTTTGGCTTAGCCTGTTTGTCCGTGATATGACCGATTCATTTTCATGTGAATCAGTCTAATGGAAGATGCATTCCTTGCTTAAACACATTGTGTGAATATCTAATGAAGATACTTTATAAACCATACAGTTAGACACCAAAAACATCTTGTCAGCACACTCACAGTAAATGATTACCATCATCTTAGCATACTAACAAGCTAACACAGCCTTCTTTCTGAGACGTCTGCTATCCTCCAAGTGATTCAGCTCACTCAGTCTCCTTCATTTTGGGCTCTAGCGGCTGGTCTTAACCTGGGATTACATGTGCGTGAGGGCGCACCTGGTCTAATCCATAGTGAGCAAATTAGCTTAGCGCTCATATCCGTCATCATGGCTGCCGTGATGATGCCAGCTCCATCTTACTGACTAATTAAAGACACCGCAATGAGGCTGCGACTTAAAAACCAAACATGCAGCTTACATAAGCCTGTTTACATGCCGACGACTCGGCGTCTGTTCTGTTCGGTCTTGAGTTAGCAATTAGGTTTCAAATGATTCTTTTTAAAGTCTGATCAGAACCAAGACCATCTTGGGACTGGCCCTAGATGGCGTAAATGGCTGTTTGGAATGCTACTGTTGTTCCAAAATCTGTGTTGCTCCAGCTAAAATGAGGCTGCCATCTGCTGTAACAAGTGCTTCGAATCTTGAACTTGTAGGCCATTTGGCTCCCAGCTAGCATGAAATCTCCCCATTTTGACAAGCCTGCCTAAGTACAGCCTTACAACTATTGAGCTAGTGCTGTTTCTATGTGCATCTCTATGGTTTTTGCATAAAGAATGTTACATCCAGTTCAAATAGACTGGTTTAGAAGAGGTTAAAATGCAAAATGCACAATACAAAACATTACAATGGCTGATCATATTACAAATGAGCTCTGTCTTCCATATAAAACCAGCTGCTGCTGTAACATCTATCAGCCATTTGGGAAAAAGAGCAGCTGTCTCATGGCATTCATCTTCAGGGCTGACAAAGGCACTTTTCAAGGCTTTTTATAACACAATATTGAAAGATTTTCTACTGAATCATCTTCATCTTCATGTCTAGAACTTAGCTCAAAGCTGTGGGACTAGACTCTGGTGATTTCTAGTACTCTCACCACATGGAATGGCATATGGCCATTAATGTGAGGGAAAGCATCACGACTGCTTGAAGACTTTTGGAATAGCTTGATCTGCTTCATACAGTTCTTCAGTATTCATCTTCAAGGACTGCTGGTTATTCATCTGACCATTTATCAAGGATTGTTTGCTCTTCTGAAAACTGCTGTAAAAACCAGCACAGACGCTGGTCCAGGCTGGTCTATGCTGGTTTATATTGTAAAAATGCTGTAAAAACTATCACTGATGCTGGTCCAGGCTGGTCTATACTGGTTTTGCTGGTGACCAGGCATGCTGATCTATGTTGTTTTTTTCCAGCAGGGTTAGTGCTCTAATTATGTGTGTAGTAACAATGTTAAGTCATCAGTGGACTAGGGCTGCAACTAATAATCAATAATCAGTTCATTTATTGACTATAATTAATTGACTTATCAAACCACTGGATCTTCTGTCGTTTCCTCCCTCATTGCCCTACTGCAGCATGCCTGCACAAGTTCCTCTGCAACAATTTCTTATTTTCAACGGAGGCCTTACGCTTCTTGTAGCTTCTTGACTGTGTGCATCATAGGAACTTTTTTAATTTATTTTTTTTTTTCCCCTAAATTAGGCCACCCCAATTCCCATCCAATAGCTAGGCCTCTATCTGTCACATGATGCTACCAAGCTGGGAGGACGAAGGCTAGCTTATGCTTCCTTTGAGAAACATGAAGCTCCAGCCTATTTCTGAACTGCCGCTAACACAACACGACAGCTCAATACGCTTGGAGGAGAACACTAACTGCCAATTCTATTTCGTGAGCTAACAGAGGCCTGCGTTGGCTGAGCACATTTGTTTTTAAGTAAATGTTATTGCAGCCAAACTACAGTACAAATTCGCCCATCAAAATTTTGTCCAGGTTTTGATCTACCTCTAGTGAGCAAACAATCCTGGAAAATGGAGAATGTTGTCACATCAAACACTCAGTCACTGGCTAGAAAATGGCCTCTTGTGTTCCAGTCAGCAGAACTTGACAGAAAAATATGACCAGGCATGACTGGCTCAGAGCTACATCGCCATCTGCTGGACAAACCCTCTATCTAAGGCACTTTAGGGGTAGGGCTATGCTGGCCGAGGTTCTGCAGTTGGGTGGCCAGGGCGGAAGTTGTTTGACCACGTGGAGGCGCTGTTCTCTCCAGCCACTGGAGCACTCGGGCGGAGGGGTGGTGGTGCAGGGCGAGCTGATGAGAGCTATAACCCGACATCCCAATACCCAGCGCCCCAAGGAGCACAGCCAACCGTGGCATCACCACATCACCAGCCCTGTAGGTGATCGTCTGCATGGCCTGGGTCTGGGTGAGAGAGAGAATAAGACTTTATTAGAAACAGCTATCTTGTACTTCCAACCACTTTCTACTCTATACATTTACAAATAACATTGCTCTGCATTACATATTAGTCCACACTGCCGAGGACAGTGATTTGTCATTTTTGGTCACTTGTCCAGATACTCCATAATTTCAACATTGAGATAAATAGCTAGTGAACTCTGCTAGATGTCCTGCTGTCTTGTGCTGTTGTGAGTGAATGGCTAGACTTCTTTTCTTCTTCACCTAACGTACCAGAGTAGCAATCATTTCCACCAATTCCATACTGCTGAGGACATGTGGTCTTTTTTATCACTAATCTCTACTTGTTCTGAGATATTTTCCTCAAACCCACCTTCATTTTACTCTCCACAAGTGCAACACTAAAAAATATCCAGCTAGCAAACTTGGCTAACTGTTTCACTGGTTTGTGCAATTGCAAGTGAATGGCTAGACTTTTCCCACCTTCACACTTAGTACATTTCTGCCACTTAGTGTACTGGAGTAGCAGTGGTTCAAAGTTCAAGCTTACTGTTAATACTGGATTGAGGAAAATACTTATCTATACCAATCAAATGTTTGATTTTGATAATTAACATTACTTTTTTACTCACCCAGAGCTATGTCAGTATTACTATTATGTTAAGGGTGGTCTACAATCAAGGTCTAGAGCAAGAATCACTAATTTTCAAACTTTCCCTTTCAAGGCCCACCTATTCATCACTAGAACGGCCTAAAATGTATTTTTGAAAAAAAATAAATAAAAATAAATACAGCTATGTTTGTGTGGCTATTCTCGCACTATACAATGTCTATTCGTGAACATAAAAGGTCATAAGTGGAATGATTCTACAACACAGTTTTTTATACAACTTTGCTTGTGAGTGGACAACTGAAAAGTCTAGCTCAGGGGTCGCAACCCGAATGTTAAGAAGAGCGAGTTCGTCCTTTCAACAAAAATCGAAATCACCTGGGGAGCCACAACATTGTCCATTTTGCCATCTTGGCTGTAAATGTGTCTCAGTATGTGCTAATGTGCTAGTGTAGGCTAAAAATATAATATAAACGAAACTTCAGACTTACTTTGCTCTGCTTTAAGCTTTAGCTCAGCTATAGCTGCCTTTCTCACATCTCCAGCAGGAAACTTTTTGTCAAAAGTAGAACAGATTCTTGTAAAATAATCTTTTCATGAAGATGAAGTCACTTATCATTCGCCAGCTTTGTGTTCAAATTTCCCTGTTACACTTTAAATCCTGCCTGAGGTGCCAGAATGTAACTGCGAATGAGAAGCTGGCAAACGAGAAGCTGAATTCTGCCTCACAACTTTTTAGTGTTTAACAGTTTCTCAGTGCAGATTAAACGTATCAGAAAACCAGTTGGAGTGATTATGAATGCAAATAAGTCTGTTTGTCTCCAAATTATCAATGTTCATGTTAAATCTTTCTCTTTGGCTTTTCGTTAGCTACTAGCTAGGCAAGATTTTTGTCTGTGTTTTGTTTGTGTCTATGGTGACCAGCAGTCTGTGTGCCAACCTTCAGGGTTAAAGGGGGGATTAGCAGTTGTACATTAACTCCAGTGTTTAAGACCATTTATTGTTAAAACTGTGTTTGAACGATTAGCAGAGCTTTATTTTACTGCAAATGAGGATTATTTTATTTTTACCTAAAAATCTAACTCTGCTGTAGAGCCACAACAGTGCAGTAAAAGAGCCGAACGTGTTTACTGTTCTTTTTTATTATTAAATCAATTTTTTTCACTGATTTTTTTGACAAAGTGCCTTCACCAGACCATTACAAGACCACTAGCCCGCTCTCAGTATTAGACCGAGGATCACCAAAGGGTGCTTTGCAGCCTACGTGTGGTGCACGGCCCAGTGGTTCAGAAACCCTGCTCTAGGGGATGGCTATCACACAGCTGGACGTGCAAAGTAGAGGGAGTCCAATAAAATATAAAACAAATACTATTGTTTCCTATACCAGTTATGTCTAGAATTTGTAGAAGATATTAAAGTGCCAAATAAAACCTCTCCTATTGTAATATAGGACAATCAAATATGTGCAGTCATATCAGGGACTCAGCGAAATGCAAACCCACTCAGCTAACTGACTGTTTCTCTCTCTGCTGAGATAAATCCAGTTAATCCTCAATCACTGACAGGACTGCTTGTTCTTGAGAAGACAATGATGCATTTAGACACAGATTTAGCAACATGCAGAGGTGTGTGAACAAAATGAAGGGAAATCATTTGACGAGGTGACTTTCACTGTCATCTGTGTGGGAGGTGTGTGTCTGTGTGTCTTTTAAAGAATTAGTCTGATTGTAATGAGAGCTCCCTGAGCAACACAAACGCTCATACAATGTCCCTAAAAATTCCTCTATAGCTTTCAGAATTCAATCACACCAAGTGAAATCAGTTCTGAGGGGAATTAGACACGGCCCTTTTTCATTTTGGGATGGGACCAGCAAGGAGATGCTGAGTACTATTTGGACGGGATTAGTTGTACATGGTTTGGCCCAGTAATGTAATTATTCCCAGAGTATCTCTGTGAGTCCAAATTTGTCATGTCAATAAGTTTTATGGACTATCATAAAACGAACAGTGAAAATATCCCTAGATTATGTCCACCCTGAAGGACATATATGTTAAACTCAGTGAATATATACAAATTTGCAGAAAAATGCCATCAGTTTGTTCTATGTTACCTTATTTTCACTTAGAACATCAACAAAACATATCATTTGACCAGACTGTGTTTGAAAAAGTATCGCATCTGAACACAACTTAAGTCAACATGCTTTTCCCCCCATATCACACAGTCAGCTCTGAGGGCCCATAAGAGTGTCCACCATCACTCAAACTGAGGCTAACAGCCCTAAAAGAGACATTAAAATCAACATCCGTAACAAATAAAGCCCCCATCACTGTGGAGGAGGCAGGACTGGCTTATCGCACCTCTGAGAGCCATCATGAGTGAAGGAGGAAGAGGAATAGGCGTCCCAGGTGACATTATGAATCAGACTGTTAAGCAACTCGGCTCTCGATCCCAGTCAATGATTTAAATCCACTCATAGAAGCAGGCAAGCAGTAAACAAGACCTTACATGTCTTGTTAAATGAATGTAATGACAAAGAAAAAAACAACAAAAAAAAAGATCAAAAAAAAGCAATAAAACAAAAATGGATGAAAAGAAAGAATGAAGGCAAAGCAATTTATTTATTCATGAACTTAAGTGTTTATTAACTGAGGAAATTGCATAAGGCCCAAACTGGAGCACTGATGTCTTCTGGTTTTCTGTTCAACAGCTCTTTTGCATTTGAAATCCCTGGACAGGTCGACCACTTAAATATATGGCAATTTACAGAACAAACCTAAATTAAATATGAATAGGCTGGGATCACTGCACAAAGGCCTCATTCAGGCCTATACAGTTACAAATCCACAGAGTTGGGCAACATATTTTAAAGGGAGTGATGACTTAATACTGTAAACATGGTCCTTTAGCAGAGCTCAGTACCACTGAGATTAATAACTGATCATCACATTGATTTATCAGTCTACTCAGGCTTTAGCAGAGCTCAGTAACACTGAGATTAATAACTGATCATCACATTGATTTATCAGTCTACTCAGGCTTTAGCAGAGCTCAGTAACACTGATATTAATAACCGATCATCACATTGATTTATCGGTCTACTCAGGCTTTAGCAGAGCTCAGTAACACTGAGATTAATAACTGATCATCACATTGATTTATCAGTCTACTCAGGCTTTAGCAGAGCTCAGTAACACTGATATTAATAACCGATCATCACAGTGATTTATCAGTCCACTCAGGCCCGTCTTAAAGAAGCAATTAGTTGGGATTTTAATTTGCACTTTAGAGAAGGCCTAATGATTTCTGAAAACTAAAAAAATACTTGTCTATAGTTATTTGTTGATATTTTTTCATTAGATTCATGCTTGTATTCAAACTCTGCAAGTATTACAGCACTACTTTTGTTTTATTAAAGTTCTGGATGGAAACAAAGGGCTAAATTCCATGGAAAATTGCTTAATCAGGAATTGTTTTTCTCCATGGTATCTAGGTAGGTTTTGATTTCCAACAGGCAGACCAATTTGTGAGAGAAACTATATAAAGATACGTCATTGACTTTCAATACAATCAATGAGTTGTTAGAAATGGAAAACAGAGGTGGCAGCGCTTTACCAGCCTCTCTACTGAAATAGACACTGCAAAGCTGCTACAAGGTAAAATATATGCCAATATGTAAACAAAGTGAGTTTAATCCAGAATGGCCAAAAAATTGCCCACATGAATCACCGTTAGCTTAGCGTTAACAAACTACTAGAATCCTAGGAAGAGGTAAAGGAACGCTAACAGAAGTTAGCATTACCATAAAGGTGGGTTTTTTCCCAGGTTTGGCTCAAACTGAAGGCCTAGCACAGTTCACCACTGGACTTTTGCATTGTTGCCACACCAAAAAAGTGTAAAATACTGAGGTTTCACTGCTCACAAGTTAAAAAGGGGAAACCAGTGGAAATAATGTCATAATGTTTACTAGATTTTCTCTTGTCTCATAGTAAACATTGCAATTTATCAGTTTATGAGAAGTGCCAGAATAACTGTTGTAAGAAGGTGGATCCCCTGGAACTGGGTCAGCGACCACTGATTCATACAATATACAGTGGAGGAAATAAGTATTTGATCCCCCACTGACTTTAAAAGTTTAATACAAAAAAATAAATGAAATGTCTCATAATTTTATGCCAGCTTTATCTTAACAGTGACACATAGAATATCAAAAGAAAAACTGAGAAAATTACATGAAATGAGGAATAAAAATTAATTTGAATTTCATTGAAGGAAATAAGTATTTGACCCCCTAGTAAAACATCATTTAATACTTGGTGGCAAAACCCTTGTTGGCAAGCACAGCAGTCAGACGTTTCTTGTAGTTTTTTATAAGGTTTGCACTTCAGGAGTAATTTTGGCCCACTCCTCTCTGCAGATCATCTCCAAATCCTTAAGGTTTTTAGGCATGCATTTGGGAACGCGAAGCTTCAGCTCTCTCCATAGATTTTCTATGGGATTGAGGTCAGGAGACTGGCTAGGCCATTCCATGACCTTGATATGCTTCTTATGGAGCCACTCCTTTGTTTCCTTGGCTGTATGTTTTGGGTCGTTGTTGTGCTGGAAGACCCATCCACGACCCATTTTCAGTGCCCTGGCGGAGGCAAGGAGGTTGTCACCCAGGATTTTGCGATACATGGCCCCGTTCATCTTCCCGTCGCTGCGGTGAAGTTGGCCTGTGCCCTTAGAAGAAAAACACCCCCAAAACATAATACTTCCACCACCATGCTTGACGGTGGGGATGGTGTTCTTAGGGTCATATTCTGTATTTTTCTTCCTCCAAACACGTCGAGTTCAGTTGAGGCCAAAGAGCTCAATTTTGGTCTCATCTGACCACAGCACCTTCTCCCAGTCTCTCTCGGAGTCATTAATATGTTCATTGGCTAAACTTGAGGCGGGCCTGGACGTGAGCCTTCTTGAGCAGAGGAACCTGGCGTGCACTGCAGGATTTTAAACCATTACGTCTCAGTGTATTACCAGTGTTTTTTTTGGAGAGTGTGGTCCCAGCTGCCTTGAGATCATTAACCAGCTCCTCCCGTGTAGTTCTTGGCTGATTTTTAGCCTCTCATGATCAGTGAGACTCCACGAGGTGATATCTTGCATGGAGCTCCAGGCCTAGGTCGATTGACAGTAATGTTGTACTTCTTCCACTTCCGAATAATTGCACCAACAGTTGTCACCTTCTCATCCAGCTTCTTACTTATGGCTTTGTAGCCCATTCCAGCCTTGTATAGGTCAACAATTTTGTCCCTGACATCTTTAGACAGCTCTTTAGTCTTGCCCATGGTGGAGATGTTGGAGTGTCACTGAGTCTGTTGGCAGGTGGCCTTTTATACAGGTGACAATTTGGGACAGGTGTCTCTAATGCAGGTAACGACTTCACTGAGATTAGGGTGTGTCAGTGGTCTGTGGGAGCCAACATTAGTCATGGTTTTTAGGGGATCAAATACTTATTTCCCTCAATGAAATGCAAATTATTTTTTATTTAAATATTATTTAATTTTCTAGATTTTCTTTTTGATATTCCATCTCTCACTGTTAAAATGAAGCTACCAAAAAAATCATAGACTGTTTAATTATTTGTCAGAGTACAAACTTTCAAAATCAGTGGGGGATCAAATACTTATTTCCTCCACTGCATGCCATTACAATAGCTCAGTAGTGAATGCTAACACCTATATTTTAGCTGAACCACTCACCTGCAGGTAGCGGATGTAGCCGGGAGTCAGGCGAGGCAGGCGGAAAATCATCTCTGCAGTGTATTTGATGCAGTCTGTAGGATGTGAAGGAGTACGTCTGCCTGTATGTAGGCTTTGAAGCACCACTTAAGAGTGACTGAGTGAGTGGCTGTGTCTGCTTTAGACTATCCCTCACAGTCTTTTGTATTTTTTCACTCTTTCGTCTCTCTCCAGCTCAAGCCAGGGCTTCCTAGAGGACACTCCTGAGCTGGGCACACGAGTTTGACTGCAAATTCCTACCCCAAAGGCTTATATAGACCTCCCTTCTTACGTAAACCCTGTGCGTGTCTCAATAGGATTAGAGGAAGAAAGGTCTTGCCATGGACTTGGACTTGGGTGCCATGACGACAGTGGCTGAGGTAATGAATTAGGGAGGGTGTTGTGGGGAGAGCTGTACGCTGGGTAACGTTGGCATTAAGGTTCCACAGATGAGGTAAACATGGCTGTATTAGTAGGAGCAGGCAGAGGTGAAGACGTTCTTTGTTATAAATCAGGAGTCAACTGTTGCCAATCAGGTGGCGGCAGACAGGAGAGACAAGTGACAAGGTCACAAGCCACATCCAAAATCAAGAACTGACCCAAACTGGAACAAACGGAACTTACAGTTCTAGTTCTAGGTCATTGTCTACCTGCTTTAGAGACAACTGGAGCTGTCATAATAAGTGCAATAAAGGGTTTAATCATCTTGTTGGCAATTTTATACCACGGTAATAGTCCAAGTCTAAAACAGGGGTCGACAACTCAGAATAATCCCTCTTTGCAGTGAAATAAAGCTCTGCTGATCATTCAACACAGTTTTAGCAATAAACTGTTTCAAATGCTGGAGTTAATGTGGCCTATATCCGCTAATTCACCAACCTTTAACACTGATGATCGGTGCGCAGACTGCTGGTCACTATAGCAACACAGACAACAATCTGGCCTAGCTAGTAGCTAATAAAACGGCAAAAATTTAAGATGAACATCGATAATCTGAAGACTACTTGATTTATGTGCATTTATTAGCACTCAGTGGTTTCCTGATACATTTAATGTGCAACAGGAAACTGTCAAACACTAAAAAGTCTTGAAGCTGACATTTTTTCCGTTCCACTCTAAAATGGTGCAGCAGGTACTTTCTGGTGGAATTTAAGATGGAACGGGAAAATTAGAATAAGAAGCGACTTCAGCCTTGCAAAAAATCTAACGTTGAGAGATATTTTACAAGAAACTGTTCTACTTCTGCAGAAAAGTTTCCTGCCAGAGATGCGAGAAAAGCGGCTATAGCTGAGCCAAAGCTTAAAGCAGAGCAAACTAAGTCTGTGTTTTTATTTATATTATATTTTTAGCCTATACTACAGGGAGATTCACTCGAAAAAGGCCCCAAATATTCTGTAATAACTCTTGCTAGATCTGAACGAAACAATGTGCAATGTGCTCCTCAGTATATGGGGCTTTGAACAAGCCAGGATGCCCCTGCATCGGAGCGATGAGGTAGGCGCCAGACAGCCGTCGCAACATTTAACCTCCGTTTGCAACTTCAGGAACATGGAGCGCCATGTCGAAATGTGTCTGGCAGAAGAGATCACTTCCAGCATCGCATGTAATGCAATCGATTATACATACGTCAAGGTATGGAGTGTATTTTTTGGTTCAGATTGCTTCATCCTAACGGAAGTTAATCTCACTGTAGCGCATTAGCACATACTGAGACATATTTACAGCCAAGATGGTAAAATGGACATAAAATCTCAAGGAGGTTAGATTTTCGTAGAAAGGACAAAATAGCTTTTCTTAACAATTGGGTTGCCGACCTCTGGTCTGAAACATCAAATTTGGCTAAATAGCTATCTTGCTTATTATCTTTAGCTTAACACTTGGTGCCCTTAATGAAATATAGAACATTTTTCTGCACTGACATTATGACCACTCGTTCTGTGGAGGGCAGCCTAAATACTAATAACGTTAATGTTAGCCTTCTAACTAGCTTATATCAACTCAGGGAACTCTTTACAACGTGATAATGCTAAAAACAGTAATCAAGACATCAAAATACCATCCTAGTTCACATTCTCGTGCACTTTTTGGTCATGTAATTGTGTGGTGGCTTTATCCTCACCTGGAAGTAAAGAGTTTGCCAAGTTGTCTGTGGCTTCAGATGCTACCAAAGGCAGAGATGAACATCCTCAGGTACCATTAGCTCCTGTTGGCGCACCCATAAAACCCACTGAATGATCCGGGCCTGCCAACAGGAGCTAATGGTATGAGGATGTTCGTCTCTGCCTTTGGTAGCATCTGAAGCCACAGACAACTTGGCAAACTCTTTACTTCCAGGTGAGGATAAAGCCACCGTTTTTGGCTGATTGTAATCCTGATGCTCTCCACGTTGTTCCTGAACGTCCTCTTCATTTTCCTCTTCAATCACTGTTTAGCGACCGTTACACTGTCCACCATTACCTCA
This sequence comes from Colossoma macropomum, assembly GCF_904425465.1. Classification (NCBI taxonomy): domain Eukaryota; kingdom Metazoa; phylum Chordata; class Actinopteri; order Characiformes; family Serrasalmidae; genus Colossoma; species Colossoma macropomum. The sequence continues at coordinate 5,738,874 of NW_023494803.1, forward strand.
GTCAGGGTTTTAGCAGTGAGCTAGTGTTCCTTTGAATGTACTTTGAATTTGAAGCTCTAGACATTTAAAAGATGTGCCTGGGGGATCTATAAAAGCGAGACAGAGTAGAGGGCTCCCTTTACCTAAGCCTACTAAGTTACACTGTTCTTGTCTACAGTGATCTGCAAACTGCTGTGGCAGTATGCTTTATCATTTGGGCTTAAGTTTGCTGCTTTTTTCTGTCTTTAGTGCGTTTCAGCTGTCTGTCTTTTAGTTTAGGTCATCTTTGTTGGGGCAAATGTGTTGCTTTGAGGAGTGGATGGAAGCTTCACAGAGCAATGTTGCATTGGTTGCTGGGTTTATATTGGGAAACTGTGCTCTTGTTAATGTGTGTGTAATCTTGGTATAGTTTTGTCTTGATAGGAAAAAAATATGTGTTTATAGGGGTAGCCATCCTGGTGGTGCTCAAGCCTTGCGTTGCCTGCTAGTGGCCCACCAAACATTTGTGCTCAGGGGCTGATAACTTGTTGATCCAGGCCTGCCTGTTGGTACAAATCTTGACAAGGTACCGAAAACCACAAAAACCATAACCCTCAGTACTCGACTGGTGGCCAAAGGAAAAAATAAACAGTTTACTGGTGCCAAAGGTTCCGGTACTTTGTGCATCACACAAGCCAATGCTTAGCATCTTGGTGGCACTCAGAAGCCCCTAAAGCTTTCCCCTTTCCCCTTTAATGGGCAGCCCATGTTCAAGCCATCCATCAGCTCCTGCATCAGTGCATTTCACGTCTATTTCACCATCTATTTGTAGTTGGTGTGAGTTGTTTGTCATCATTATGCAGTTCTCCTGTTGATGGCTTTTTAGTTGACCTGTGTAGCAGTGGACACTCAAAACTGTATCGTAGTCTGTTGTGATATTACAACACAAATATAGCCACTTTATTTACTATCGAAACAACAAGTGAACACGTCTCTTCTGAGTTTTTATGTTAACGTTGATGATACTAAGACAGCGGTAAAACAGAAACATTTTTTTGGGAACTATTTTGCCTTACCACGTCCTGCATGTACCCCTCCGCCATGAATGGACTTTAACACATATGTTTTAAGGCCAAAACCTGTCTATATATCTAACATAAAACAATGTCATAAGCACCAGACAACATATCACCGCTGTCAGAAGAAAACCTTGAAGAAAATCTCCTAAATAGTAACTTTACAGGAGAAGGAAAAAACCTACTTTACTTTTAATGTAAGTCAATGGAACCAGACATTTTTTCAAGTCATTTTGGGTCATTTCTTTTAGTTCATTCATCGTGAAATATACATACAATGTAAAGGGTAACAGGTATTTTCAAATTATGTAAAAGTCTGAAAAACATAAAAAAATGGAGGTATCTTTCTTCCGACAACAGCGATATTCTTAACCATTGTATTAAAGCAACAGCTTTCTGTGATGTAGCTTTTAGACACATTAAATGCTGCAGACGTCTGGTTCCTATCACCACTACTGTGAACAAGTCTGACTTGATTAGAATTTAACCCTTCAAAAAAAGACGATACAGGCAAGACAAGCTTGGGTATGAAGGTTGATGTAATTGGGGTCAAACTTAGTTAGAAAGGACAAGTGTATTATGGTTCTGTCCACCACGCAGAAGCAGCAGCTAAATGGTCCCTATACATAAGGAGACAAGATAGTTAAGTAGATGGTTAGTGTCTGTGAAGAGGCCAAGTCTCAAAAATGGCCTACTCTCCAACTTGGGGTCTAATCCACAGGTCAGTCAAGTGTCTTATGTTAGACAGCTGCATTCAGGGTGCACTAATCCAGGTGAGCAAAGGTGCTTTGTATTTCAATCACACAACTAAACATCAACACAACTCCAGAACCTCTGGTCTAAAATCATGCCCCCAAACCACAGAGGCAGCTGCTGCACCGAGTGCTGAGATAACAGCCTCTTATTTCTGCGGATGTTTGCTTTTGTATGCTGCTCACTCAGCGACTTCCTAAAGGTTTAATATCCACAGGACGGAGGCTCTGCCAGTGGGTTTTAATATCCCAAGGCCTTGGGTCCTTGCTCTTGCTTTAATAACGCCCGACTCCCCAACTTTGCTTCTGCATGCTAATCGGCCTGGCTCTGGGGCCGGACCTCTGGATATTAATTCGTCCAAGCTCTGGGGGGGTGTGCCTCTGGGTTTTAATATGCTCCAGTCTGGATCCTGCCTTGGGGCGTTGACGATAAGAGCCAGAAATGAGGAGAATGTTTAGAATGCTCTTAGCAGAAAACGCTGAGTGCTAAATTCCTCCATGCAGGCTTACAGAAGCCTGACTGACTAGTAGGGCTGAACAATATTGCTCACATACCATTTCGGCTGCAATATGTTTTGTAATATATTAAAAAGACAATGGTGAACCAATATGACAAAGATGGGTGCACATTTTTTTGTCTTTATTAAACCTTAGAAAGTTTTTTGTTTTGCTATACTATTAAAATGTGATTACTTGGCATACGACCTAGCCTAGCAACAGCCTGGCAACCACCTGGGATACCACAGCGAGTGCCTATCAACACCTTAGCAACCACATGGGATACAATAGCAACTGCTTTGCAACATCCTAGCAACCACCTAGGATACCATAGCAACACTTTATCAACTTCCTGGGATATAATAGCAATGGCCTAGCGACTTCTTAGCAACCACCTGATATTCCATAGCAATGACGTTGTCAAGCCAACTTAAAGTTTGTGTGTGGGGCATACCAGGCAAGTTCTTTTGGCATTTTAACCCTTAGAAATCTGGAGTTATTCATGTTTTTACGTTGTTGCTGTTGGAACAAAATCTTATATTTCCATTTTTTTCTTTTTCCTTGTTTTGCAAATTTGGAAAAAAAAAACAAGCTGCAATGCAATACAATGCATTAAAATTTCATGATTAACAGACCAATAGAAATGCTCCAAAATTACTTCAGAAAAAAATGTTTAAAACAATTATTCATTCAAACATTCAAAAATTTAAAAGATAAATTCCTGCTCATCAGTTCGGGGTCTCCTTTGTCTTATTTTTCATTTCATAATGCTCCAAATGTTTTCAAAGGGTGACAGGTCTTGATGGCAGCCAGGCCAGTTTAGCACCTGGACTCTTTTAACACGGAGCCATGCTGCTGTAATACATGCAGAATGTGGTTTGGCATTGTCTTGCTGAAATCCATGATTTCCAAAAAGAATTTCAAATGTTGATTTGTCGGACCACGGGACACTTTTCCACCTCACCTCAGTCCATTTTAAATGAGCTCAGGCCCAGAGAAGGTGGCATCGTTTCTGGATCCTATTTATATATGATTTCTTCTTTGCATTTTAGAGTTTTAACTTGCATTTGTGGATGCAGTGATAAACTGTGTTCACAGACAGTGGTTTTCATGCAGTGAATACTACTACAGAATCATGTCTGTTTTTAATGCAGTGCCGCCTGAAGGCCCATTGATTATGGCCAGCAAATACTGGTTTTTGGCCTTGTCCCTTGCATACAGAGATTTCTCCAGATTGTTGGAGAAATCTTTGATGCTGTTGGCATCAAATTCAAAATGGGCAAATATTTTTCAAAAACAATAAAATTTCTCATTTTCAACATTTGATATGTTGTCTTTGTACTATTTTCAATTAAATATAGGGTTTAAATGACTTGCATATGATTGCAATTTGTTATTATTTACATTTTGCACAGCATACTTAGAAACACAAATGTGATATAGACTGAAAGTTCAGAACCTGCACTCTCTACAGAATTTCTACACTTGTTTTACTTAGTTGTGAGTGAAATATTGATTATATAATTACAGCATGCTTTTGATATCATCAGCACTGTGATTTTTATGGTTTAAACCCCCTGTAACGCTGCAGCAGAGTTAGAGCCCACAGTCTTCAAGACAAAATGGAAGCAGACTGAGTTCTCACTAGATATTTGCGCACAATAAAACATCTAAAACAAAGACTCAATTTCAGAGAGCTGAACGCTAAAGCAGCACCGCTATGCAGCAACTAGTTTAAGAAGCACAGGGCAGTCATTCCCCTCACGTCCCAGGAGCCTCTTTCTTCGGATCAAGCCAGAAACGTTCTGCCCTTCTGCATTTCCACTTCTGCTGGATGAGCTTTTTTCAGTTTACCCATGCAGTGGAGCTGCATTTACAGTCTATGGGCCTCAAAACAGCCTCTCTTTTAAAATACACCTCCTGCATTTCATGACTGGTTTGTAGAGAAGCTTGTATCTCTGAAAGGAAAAATATCTTTAATTTAAATCTGTATTATATCTGAAAAAAATGGAGTTACGAGGTTTACGTGTGACTGACGATTTACTTGGCCAGTAGGGTTGGAATGATGGCACCCTTGGTCAAATGACGTGTTGTTGATTTGAAAATAAGTGAAAACATCTACAGCGAAGACACTTCTGCACATTTTAATGCACATTCACTGTTTATTTTTTGGAACACATTGGAAAAAGAAATAAAACATAATGAATGTGCAGTTACGGCACACTTTATATGTTATATTCTTTTGTTTATTTTTCTCAATATATTGAACCTGGCCAAACTTGCAGAAAAATGTCCCATTTAAGTTTGCTCTCTATGCTGTTAACATATTTTCACGTAGAGAATTGACAAAACATAATTTGACCCTGGGGGTGTTCAAACTTCTGCGTAAGACTGCATTTTCCAAGCTGGATATGGTGGATTCCTGGGGTCAAGATTTGATTACATTTTTGATATTCTGTGTTAAAAACGTAGTGAAAACTATTCTGTTTTTGCTCAGTCTTAGGATTTAGTTTGAAGTTAGAACGAGGACACAGAGTGTCATTGATGCAAAGCACCAAAAGCTAGTTGAGTGGTAATAGCTCCCCCCTTGTGGAGAATCTACAGCCTGCTAAATGCGAGTGAGAATGCTATAAGCTATGTCCATGAGGTCATCAGGAGATCACAAGTTCGATTCCTGGTGATGCTACAGCCATCTGTGGCTGGGAATCCAAGAGAGCCCTCACTCCCCATCACTTAGCGCGATGCTAGTCAGCGCAGGCGTCTGTTAGCTGACGTAACAGATCTGGCGGGTGGCGCTTTCCTCCGAGTGCGTTCAGCTGTCCAATGAGGTTGCATTAGCGGCAGTTCGAAAAGAAGCAGTGGCGTTTTGCAGGTCTTGGAGGAAGCCTGTACTAACCTTCACCCTCTTAGCGCTGGTGGAATCGTGTGACTGGGGGAGTCCTAACTAGTGGGTGGAAGTGGATACGACTAAATTGTGGATAAAATTAGGAACAAAAACAAAAACAGTAATTTGAGTGTGGGCTTTGCATATCATAACCCCGCCTCCCTCCACACCCACTTCACCTGATAGGATGCATTTGGATGCCTAGTTTTGATCACTGACAGTGGATTACATTGAAATGTATTAAAATCATTACTAGGGATGCACTGATACGGGAATCCTGCAGCGATGCCATTTTTTGATATTGTTCATGTATACATATCTGCCGATGCTGATACATGGGAGGACATTGGGAGGACCGAGACAATTCTTGGTGGGCAGAAATGCATTGTCGTTTCTAATGCAGTCCTATATAAAATGGACGGAGACCATCCGGAGACCACCCGGAACTAACAGAATGGCAGGCTTAGGCAGGGTTGTGGTTGTGTTTTTTGGGGGTCATGATGCAGGGGCTATAGTGGGCTGGTTTAGACGAAAGCCCAGTGCTGAATTTAGTTCCCAGTCCAGCCCCACACACAAGCATTATAGTCCTAAAATAAAATACACATATGGGGACTAAATAACCTGGATTAGCATTATGGAGAAATGTAACACTGTATTTCTGTATGATACAAATGCAGTAAAATGAAAAAAGATATTTTAGCACAGTAGCCCAGCACTGCCAAAACCTTCTACTCCAAACAAATACATCACATCGGTTTGAAATCGAATCATTTGTCCAATTCGGATCATTTTTTAATCAACTATCTGCCGATACTGATATGATTCCGACATGATTGTGCATCTCTAATCGTTACACCCTTATTGGTCTGACAGTACGAGCAAGCAATGGCAACACCTTCTGGAGGAATCATTCATGATCGCTTAAAACAGTTACAACCAGGTGTTAAGAAGCCATTTCTCCTTCAATCTCTACTCCTGGAGGACCTGGTAGTGAAGTGTATAACCGTGTAATAGGACCGTAATCATCAAGCAGACTCTGTGCACCTGGTGTTTCCTCCACTACACTTACACAAACAGATGGAGTGGAGTTTTAATGAAGCAACATGATCCAGACATGCAGCCAGGGCAACTCCTGAGCACTGTCACTTCCTGTTTAAACAGCCCATTAGCAGCAGTAATAAGACTTGCTACCTTTCTTGGCACCACCTCTGTGCCAACTGCCCTGCTAACGCCTTCCTCCAAACAGGGCTGCATTAATGCGCTGTGTCCTGAAGACACATCACACTTCTATGAACACACCAGGGCACATTCAGAAGACCACTTAGCATTTACATATATCATTAGTTTTAACTTTTGACACCTGCTTTCACTGTTGCATCATTTAAAAGAGAAGGCAATCCACCAAACCCAGATTCATCTTCCAGACTGCCAGATAGTGAAGTGTGATTCAGCACTTTAGTGTTTCCACTACTCCAGAGTCCAGTGGGGGCATGCAATACACCACTCCAGCTGACGCTTGGCGTTGCACATAGTGATCTTAGGCTTGTGTGCGGCAGCTCAACTGTGGAAACCCATTTTATGAAGCTTCCGTTGTGCTGATGTTGCTTCCAGAGGCAGTTTGGAGCTCTGTAGTAAGTGATGCAACAGAGGACACGTGATTTTCTGTGAGTTTACATTGTCTGCTGCTTTGTGGCTGAGCTGTTGTTACTACTAGACCTCATGTGTCAAACACAAGGCCTGCAGGCCAGATTAGGCCCATGACACAATCCTATCTGGACTGCGAAAGTATTTTAGTTTTCTATTAATATTAGCTCATTTCACAATGCACTGTACTACAGTCCCCAGCATGCACTGCTGCATAATATGCTCTAACTCTCCTACCCCAACAACAATCTATGGGACAGCGGTTTCACCTCAATTCTACACAATTCCACACCAGTCATGTCACCAAACAACTAACTGCATTTCAGCCATTATAAATAGCTAATGCAAGGTCAGAAATTGAGCCCAAGTATTAATGAATTGCAGCAAAGAAAAGATGCCAGGTGTCTAATTTAAGCAAATAGGTAGGTTTAAAAGACTGAGCTCATGGTGAAAATTAGATTTTGAATATTTCAAGCATTCACGTACTATGGTCTACTACAAGTGCCTAAATTTTACTGTTGAAGTTTTTGTGTATTTTAAACAATGGTCAGTTTTTAGCATGTTAATTAAAAATGAAATAAAACATAGGTGTTCTTCGGCCCATGGACTTGTTGAGATTTTTCAAAATAGCCCTATTAGTGGTTAAGTTTGACACCACTGTCCTAGACGCTTCTATTTCACAGTAATAGCACTTACAGTTGACTGGGGAAGATCTTGCAGGGCACAAACTGACCAGTGGCAGAGGTGGCATCCTATGACAGTGCCATGGTTAAAGTCACTGAACTTTTCAATACAATCCATTCTACTGCCAGTGTTTGTCCACAGAGACTGCATGGCTATGTGCTTGATTTGACACACTTGTTAGCAATGGGTGTGGTTGAAACACCTGAACTAATAAAAAGGGGTATCCACATACTTTAGTGTACCTCACAATTTGCACTTGAAGGCAGCATAACACAAATAATCCCACCATAAGTATAGACTAAGTAAGATGAACACAGGCAGACTTTGCTCCATTAATGTTCCAGTTGCATTTACAATTATCCAGTTTGCTTTTTACATTTACACTAAAGATTTTTCAGGTCATTATTTTTGACTGATACAACAATCTGCGTAGTCACACTTCCTTCAAACAAGGCCTAATGGCCTTAGTACAAATATAAGTTAAATAAGCATGGGTCTAAAGTCACATCTTTGGCTAAACTCAATGAACATCAATAGCAAAATATCATAAAGAGTTGTGAACTAAACAGGGATGGAAAACCCCCATTTATGTTTCACTGCTGGCTCCTGATAGCTGGGCTACTTCACTGGTCAACTAATTGGTTATACTCGTCACATACTTCAGAATTTCCATCCCAAACTTTTTCGGAAGCCCAGTACACAAAACGTTTGCGCCGATTGATCTGCTGCCGGGGTCGCTTTTATTGTGACCTTCATTTGTGTGCGGTAGGGCCGGGTGTATGTGAGGAGAATGGAGATAATGAGGGCGCGGGCCTGCGCTGAAGCCTAAATGTCACCATCTAAACAATGAGGACAGGGATTAGCGAGGGGCTGTTGACATTTGCTGCTAAGATAATTAGCCGCTAAGAGGCTAAGCCAGAGGCTACTCATTATGAGCTGTTGACGGCAGCTTTCAAAAAGACTGGCTTGGCACTATCGATCGATGACAACGTTACGGGCTCCGTCTCGTAGAGGTAAACATCAGCCCTGAGGACGCATGAATGAAGGCTGGATCGACAGTTCGCTCAGATTTGAAGGTCTTGATATGAGATGGGTTGTAGTTATAATGAGAGTCATTGTTAAGAAAGCTCTGCACAATTGATTGAATGTTTCGGTGTTCATCATCATGGTCCAACTGTGGACAAAACGCACTGATTTTTTGCAAGTCTTTGAAGAAAATAAGGCTCTGGGAGTTCAGAAGAAATAGAGGCCTTTGATTATGGGTTAAACATGGTCCTTGAAAGGATTACACTTCAGTTTAGCCGGAGAAGCCACTTTCACATTTGTATTTGTTCGCTCTCACTCAGAAGAGGCTTTAGAGGACGTCTTGAGAGGGATGACAACTCACGCAGGCAGGACCGAACGATATGGACAAAATATTGAAGGGTGGACCCGAACAGCTGTTGGGTGCTGTATGTTGCTATAGAAACTGTGATTGTAGCTCCCTCGTTCAAATACTTTCATGAGTCACATAGGCGCTAAAGATGTAATGAATTTGAGATATCGTTCTATTTATCAACAATGTGATTTTAGTTAGCTGCCTTTATTTACTTTACCAAGTTATTTTTACATACATGCTATGTTATGTTTACATACATAATGACCTTGTAGATACTAGTACTGCAAAGGTATACACCGCAATAAAAATTCTGGGCTGGGTGGTCAGTCCGTTACTCTAAGGACACCAGCACAATAGTAGGGTCTGACTGATATACTGTTATGTTGTTTGGCCAATAATGCTAGACAAAAATACTGCTGCTACTGCACTGATAATTAATGAGATATTGCAAACTACCTTTTTTATGAAGAGAACTGACGTAGAGTAATAAAAAAGTACAGGTATTATGGGTATCCCTGCTCCGAGTGCTACAATTATAGCATTTAGGACTGAGTTTCTGTTGTTTACTTGAGTTTAAGAAGTGTGACAGGTGGTATCTGACAGTCATATCTGTCAGTAAAGCACCGTTTAACCAAAAATATTTGAATTTAAATATAAAGTTAAATTAGCCAATATTATCATTATCCTTAAAATCGGTTTCAGCCACAAAATGTTCATATCAGTTGTAATAAACAAATGATAGATTTTGCAACCCCTGTTTCCAAACACAGATTAGACCTAGTCCAGGACTAAAACATTATTAGTGGGTATCCTGCATCCAAGCTACGTTTAGTCAAGGCCTAGTAAAATTCATCTAGATTTGGGAAAAAAAAAATCCAGGCTGGTCTTCAGGTTGAGATGGCAGTGAATACACTGCCATGATTCTTCATCCATACAATTGCTGCAAAAAATTACGTGGACATTTGTACCGCAAAACTCTCAGACCAAGTTGCATTTATTTTAAAAACAGAACATTCCAAGACCATCATTTTCTTTTTTTGTGAAATATTCTTTCAAAAGGTGGCTGTTGTGTTTTAGGCTGCTATCGTTTGAGGAGTGTCTCTGAAGACGTTGGCAGGTCTGCATCCAAAAAGCCTCTGTACACAACCAAGTTCATGATCTCATCAATGCAACCTCTCCGACATTGTAAGAAAATTAGCCCCAGACTTTGATGTTTCCTCCTCTGTGCTTTACAGAGCTCTTAGTGCAGCCTGGTTGGAGATTTTCACCAGCCTTTCTCCACACAAAGAGTCTTCCCATCTGTTTGATGTTGTGCTAAAAGTGTTTCTCTATGAAACATCATTTCGTAAAACATTTTATTTTACAACCTTAAAGATCATTAAAGCTTACCGATTGTTAAAAGGTTAAAGTGTCCAAATACTGTATCTGTAGAATGTCCTCACGTATAGGGCTGGCTATTCCTCTCTGTAATGTTAAGGCAGTCCAGAAAACCTTGATTTTTTTGATCAGGTGTGTTTGTTTGGCACTGGAACCCAACTGCTGGATAAGGTTCTGTAAAAGGTTCTCCTGCTACAAGCTGTCTGCCACTGTCACGTCTTCTTTTCTGTCTGCATGGGAAGAACTTCTGTTACCCAGTATTGGAAGAGAGTGCAGACCAGCACAGTTTCATCTGAGGGAAAGAGAAAGAGAGGGAGAGAGAGAAGACATTTGAGGAGAAGGGCAACATTTCTGTATTTTATACTCTTTTGGCCTAATCATCATAAAACAGAGATGCAAAATCTTAAAAATAAAAACTGAAAATTGCCATTAAGTATTTTATTAATTATTTAATTTTTCAAGAGGAAATACTGAGGAGTTTAGATATAAGATAATCCACTTTAATAAGAAAAAAGAAAGTCAAAGGAATTTAAGTGAAAAAACAGGAGCTTCCAATACTAGAGTGATTAAAAGCTACAGAGACACTGGGACTCCTAACAACCACCTGGAAGACCTGGTAGACACCAAAACTTCCCCCAACAGGTAAACAGCACTTAAAGCTTTCATCTTTGAGAGAGAGGAGAAAATCAGGCTCCAAAGAAGAACATCAAACACAGGAGCTGCTGGTGAGTAATGGACTTCACTGAGTGTGTTTGGGATTACTTGCATCATGAAAAGCAGAAAATGCAACCAACTTCTAAGACTGAACTTTGGAGGTGTGGGAAAATATCCCTGCAGATTTCTTTGAGAAACTGAAAGTGAGTCTCTTGAAAAGAATGAAAGCTTTATTAACGGTAAAAGTTGGGCACACTAAATACTGACATTATACAGTCCAACAACAGCATAATTTGATATCTTAACTTGCACTTAATGGCTGTTTTGACTGGAAATTAGGTGCATTAAGAGTGGTCTATGACTTCTGCACATTATTGTACATTCTTAAAATACTTTCGCCTGTGGTGACACTTCTAGCCCCCAGTGCAGCTGGGCATTAATTTATATCCAGTGTTTACTCAACCATTCTTAAAAATGTGTCTCAGACTTTGTGTGTGTGTGTGTGTGTAAAAACCCTGAACTCTGTGGGTGTGTGATAGAGCGAGCAGCTTAACGGCTCCGTCACCCTTGACTGGTGTTCCCTCTGAGGGCCGAAATTAAGCTATGAAACAGGTTTGGGTGCAGAGAATGTAGTCCATTGATTCCCGCTATGCGGAGGAGCATCAGCGAGCTGTGAAGAACGGCTGAAGGTCCTGAACCACGCACTGAATAAGCACAGCCCACTTTTATCACACTTCTTATATGAGAGCTGATCTAGGGTCAGTTTTAGCCTTTTAGTGTTCACCACTGTATAGATCAAGTACATGGTAATGCACAAGGGACACTAGACCTATCACAATGAAAAGCTTAAGGCAGTGATGCTATTTAGTGAGGTATTCCATTACTGTTAGCTAAACTAAAGAGTTTTGAGCTAAACTAAACATTAAAGAAGCAAACTTTACACAGCAAGCATGTCTTGGTTGATCGACTACATAAAGGAAAAACTGTGTACTGAACTATAAGTTTAAAATCAATGCGAATCAGAAGTCATAACGCCTTTCCTTCTATACTGTGACATTTGCGAGTGTAACATGCTATCAGCAAGGGTCCCTGAGCCTGATCCATTACAATATGCAAGGATCGGCTGGACCCTTGGACTGGAGGAATGTCTCCCTTAAAAACTCAGTAACAGCTCTGAAGGAAAGAAAGCAACAGTCACACAAACACATCTCAAATATCGATGTGAATACTGCAAACATTGCAATTAAGGTCTGAGTGCTTTGTGCCCACAGTGGGACAGAAGAGTCCATTTACAGAATGAGGTTTCTAAAATATGATCTTCTAGAATCAACACGAATTACCCAGAAATTTCAGGTAAACAAAAAAATGGCTTTACAAATCCCTGATCACTGTTTTAATTACAACACTGCCAAAGACTAATTAAACTTCCTGAGGCAGAACTGTTTGAAATGAGCCTTAGAAAGTTTTTAAACACCATGTTTATACCTGGTGGCCATTTTATTAGAAACAACTACCTTATACTTCCACTCACTGGCCTCTTCATCAGAAACTCCTACCGTATATGTCAACTCACTGGCCACTTTATTAGAAACACCTACCTTGTACTTCAACACACTGGCCACTTTATTAGAAACACTTACCTTGTATGTCCACTCACTGGCCACTTTATTAGAAACACCTCCTTTGTACTTCCACACATTGGCCACTTTATTAGAAACACCTACCCTGTATGTCCAAACACAGGCCACTTTATTAGAAACACCTACCTTGTATGTCCACTCACTGGCCACTTTATGACCTTCCTTTTAGGTCCATTTTATGTCCATTACATGTGAGAACAATTACAGACTGCTGGCCTTTTGATTCACAATTTGTCATCCCTGCACCCCATTTAACAATGGTCAGTTTCTGACCACAGGTCCATTGTCCAGATACTATTTGGTTGGTGGATTACCCTCAGCACAGCAGTGACACTGAGATGGTAGTGTGTGGTGCTGATATGAGTATATTAGACATGCCAGTGACACTGCTACACTGAGAGCAGTCCACTACTCAAATAATTTTCAGCCTAAAGAAGCTCTGTGGTCAGAGAGTGACCACTGATGAAGGATTAGAAAATGGCTAACACAAATATGCCATCCAAAAGAAAGGCCACACAGTCCCTAACTGCAGAAACTGTAGGTGTTTCCAATAAAGTGGCCAGTGAGTGTACATCATAACATGTTACGCACTCCACAGTGCAGACAACTCCACATTGTCACAGAAGACTCGCACCTCAGTGGGATCAACCTGTATGAGCAGCACTCATGAGCACATCTGCATTAGCGCAAAGCGAATGGAGACTGACACAGTGTCCTAATATAGACCTTTTGGAATGACACTTATGTTTTCGGCTGAGCGCACCTCAAACTCCATCTCCACAACGACATCTCACTGAGAACAGCCATCTGTCACGCTTGGAAAGAAGGGGAAAAACGCAGGCGATCCTTTCAAAACGATCCACTTTAATGACGGCTGACCTACTTGCAAATCGCTCAGCGAGCGATTCCTGACAGTAATGACACGGTAATGTATGGGATAATATGCCAAATGATGCGTTCAATTGCGCGGAACATCCGTCGATTTCCATTCCTGCGATTTAGTTAATGTGCCCAGAGTTCATGACTTTTTGTTCAGTTTTGCTCTCGCGCGAGGGCCCAAATTTGCTTTGACTGAGCCTTTGAAATGAGCGGAACGACGAGAAGAGCAATTAAAACTCTATTAGAAGTTTACACTTTAATAGATGCAAGAATGATGTTGGTCTGGGGCCATTTTGCGATATTTAGAAAAAGAATGCACTCACACATGCTGAAAGATCGTCATGGCAAATACAGGCAGACTACTGGGGTAACTTGAGGGAAGAAGCCCCCCCAGAAGTAATACGCTTCCCCCATTTATTTTCTTTTCTGATGAACTGATGGGGCCAAATCTAATCTTGACACATTTACTGAATAGCTTTGGTCTAATTGATTCTGATATTTTATTTGGATGACTGGGGTGTAAACCCCTGGAAAATGAGTCTGGTGACGTAATCCATCACTGCATTCATATTAAGTTGCACAAGAAAAACTGTTACAGACATATGACTGGGGGAGCTGGGGCAGTACATTTTGTTTTGAGATAAAAAAGGTTGCTTTTTATTGAAGCAAAAATGTAAAGTTCCCCCCTTTGGGGTAAGAAGTTTCTCAGACACAGGGCAAAAGGCCCACTTTAGCATACTGACACAAATATACAATTTATTCAGATTTTCATCTCAAAGACACAGGTTGTTCACCAGAGTTCCGCTGGTCTGCTAGCATTAGCATTAGTGTTATAGCAATCATAAACTACAATTAGGCTACATTTTAAGCCATCTTGCTGGAGATGATATCATTATGTAACAAATATAATCACAATGACTATTTAGTTAAATAACAATGTTAAACTACATGAAGTGTTTCCATTTTATTGTCATTTGTCTTTGGCCATAGGTTATTAAATTGAAATTTGCTTTGTCAGCATTTCTACATAACTCAACTGTAAAGGTGTAAACAAGGTAATTCAGAGTGGATTGATGTGAAGTGGTTTACTGTAGAAAGACTTACTTACTGATGACAGGAACCTGGAGTTGCGATGTCTACAATGTAAATACAGCCATTTTATTTACTATTCAAAACCACCAGTGAACCTACACAAGTCTTCTGAGTTTTTCTACGTAATGTTGAGGATGGTACGACAGTGGTAAATCTGAAAAACATATCGCTGCTGTCGGAACAAAACCTCTTATCTCCAAAATGGTAACTCTACAGGAGAAGCAAAAAACATGCTTTTCTTATAATGTAAGTCAATGGAACCAGACATTTTACGCACAATATAAAGTATAAAATACAGTAGGTTTTTTCAAAATATGTCAAAAACTGAAAAACGACAAAAATGGAGATAAGAGGTTTTGTTTCCGACAGCAGCGATATATTTTCTTTTAATGGTGTTTTGCTTGCATATACCTCTCTGACATGAATGTGCTTTAGAAAATAAGTTTTTGGTCAAAACAACATCTCAAACTATAATAAAACAATGTCTGAGATATCAAGCATCATTTTCAGACTGAATATATTGTTTATATTTGTTTATATTTGTTTAATATCTTTCGGTGAGGGAGCTTTCAGACATTAAACTCTTCAGACATCTGGTTCCTATAACCACCACCACTGTGAACAATTCTGACTCTGTAAGTTTCTCTTAACCAATTATGCAGAATTTAAAAAATAGGTAGAATTTCCCTTTATAATGCAGTGGGGAAAATTAAGACTCATTGGCTCATTTTAAAATCTAATATTTTCAGTGCTGTTATTTGATGAACATCATCATTTTACGAAAAACATCAAAGTCTAGAAACGATTTGACATATAAATGATACATTTGGTAGAACTTGCAAGATTTACCAGGGGAGCTTTTTACCCCAGGTCATTTCTTGTGCTGTAAAAAGTAAAACTGTCTGCTGTTCCAATTTATTTGTGCTAACTACGTGTAAGCTTATGCTTCATCAACCTGCACATGACAAACATGCACAGATACAGTTCAGCTTTTCAGTAAACAGACATTGTTCTTAATGGGGGGACATTCCACCATTTTCTCTCCTTGTCTGAATATTTTATAGTGGGAAATAAAAAGCAGTTTAGCTGAATAGACAAGCACCCAAAATGCTCTACTTATAACAGCAGCCCTAAATATTTATAGGAATCCAAGACCATGTTTGATTGCTGAAATAATGTTTTAACTGTAGCAGTTACAGTTATGGCAGTTAGAGAGCAGATGGCTGGTTTTCAAACACAGGGCAGGATGACCCAACATTCTCCAACAACAACCTCCAAACTCGAACTCTGCTGCCATCTGCTACCTGTTTTTGATTACTGGGAAGTCTTTACAGCGTTCAGTAGTGCTTTTTCTGTATTTTCAGCTGACAAATGCTGATATTTGAGCGCCCGTGTTTGTTGGACGGTGGTGGGTCATCGTGCTCTAAGATGTCATGCCCGGATTGGTCAACCCTGTTTAGTGTGCTGCTTTTAATTGGACTGGCCGGTGCTCAGGAAGTACAGCGTGAGAGGCAAACAAATGAGATGATTCAGTAGATATGTTTGTGGAGATGAACGACTGTGTGTTCTGAGGTTGTCGTGGAAACGGTAGTTCTGTTCCTGTCAGTGCGATGACCACCTGCTTGGTCAAGGCTTTATTCTACGGTTAGAGAATCGCTGCACACTGGTCTTCATGAGGACTGAGAGACCACACATACACAAAACACCTTTTCACATTTTCTGATTTAACCAGCGGTGTTCGCAAAGCATTATTAGAGGAGAGCAGCCGAATGTCTCCACAGCATCAAAAAGTCCATGATCTCATGATCCTGGGGATTTTTTAACGTTTAATAACATTTTAATAGGAACAAGTATAGCTACGGTAGCTGTGCTCCACCCAACCCTGACCTTAAAGGGGAATTCCAGTGATTTTTCAGCTCAATTTTAGCACAATTAAATAGTTTCAGTGTAAGAAAAGTAATTCTGAGTGGTTTGATTTGAAATGCACTGTTCTAGAGAAGCTTACCAAGTCGGAATTGTTAAGAGCGGTGGTGGTAACCAGACGTCCGAAGAGTTTAATGTCTCTAAAAACTACACCACAGAAAACTATTACATGAAATTGTTTCATGATGGGAGAGATACACGCAGGATGTTGAAAAGCAAAACAGCACCCAAAGAAAAATAGTTTTGGATTCACCATTGTCAACATCACATATTAAAACTCATTAAGAGGACACATATCAATTGATGGTGATCAATTTTAAATAAAATGTCTATACAGCCATATGCAAAAATATGAACACCCCCGGTCAAACTGAAAATATGTTAACACATCCTCTACAGCAGGCATGTCAAACTGGGGCCCTTCCGGACCAAAGTACTGTGGAGATTAGCGTTTACCTTCGTCTAACACTCTGAATTCAGTTCATGAAGGCCTTGCTAATTAGCTGATGAGTTGAATCAGGTGTGTTTAATGAAGTAGCGTTCTAAAGTCTGCAGCGTTTTGGCCCACCACGGCTGGAGCTTAACACGTGGGCTCTAAGGGACCAAAAATGAATATGGTGTTTTTCTGCTAATTTTAGACCACAACTTCTATTTACACATGGAATTTGACCAGGGGTGCCCAAACTTTTGTATCTGACTGTATAATGGCGTGTAGACATCACGCCCCCTGGTTCCTATCCTCACCATTTAAAAAAAAATCGTTGGAATTCCCCTTCATCCTCAACCAAAATAGCGTTTTTGACCTCTTTTACTTTTTCTAATAAAAGCTTCAGTTTTTGAGAAAACACATTTTCCCTTGTGGGGATCAGTCAAATGACCCACACTGTAAAGGATGCTTTGTGGTCATCACAAAAACCTAAAACACACACAACCTGGATTATTAACTGTTCTCTTTCTTTTACGAGTTCATGAAAAACATGAAAATCTCTGCAGACTCTACAGTCAGATTCATTAATTAAATTTTAACAAAACAATACAGAAGCACTTAATTGCTAAAATTATAATAATTGGGACATCTGAAGACTTCTCCTCCTCTTCCACGTAACTCCACTCACCTGTGGTCAGTGTGGAGGTGTGGCTGAACTCCTGCAGAGCCGTGTTTAACCGCTCCACATCCCTCTGGCCCAGCAGGGCCCTCAGTGTGCACAGACCGGACACAGCAGCAGGGGGCGCCGTCCCCTCCGACAGACAAGTGAAGAGTGACTCCGCTGTGCTCAGAGAAAGAGAGGGTCTGCCTGCAGTACAGGATCCTGCGGGGAGGAAGAAGAAAGAGATGAAGGTCAGTTAGGTCAGTGATTTTCTCTACAGTCCCCCCCTCACCTCAAATGTCGTTGATCAGCCAAGCGGTTGGAATTTCTGGTTTTGCTTCTTTTGCACTGGAGCTAATATAACGAGGCTAATATGATAGAAGTCTATGTCACCAACAAAGCTTTTGGGTTACGAGCCAAATGCTTTAGTGCAAAACTAAAAAATCACATGTTTTGTTTCTGACATGTCTTGGCCAATCAACAACATTTAGAGTGAGTGGAGGGCATTGTGTAAATTAGATTTTCTGGCAAAGCACTCCTTTAAAGATGTTTACAATGTTTTACTACTGTGGATATTAAAGGCAGATCGGCTTACGACTGGAACCATTTCTGCCGAGTGACCAACAGTTAGATGGACCCAAGCGTCTGTTCTTATACCACTGAGCCATTCAGCCAATAAGAAAACATGAATGTCTTTCTTGGGCTTTGGTGGAATCCGTAAGGGACAGTTTGACTTGCACTCTTCAAAGGCTTACCGGAACCAACCCTTCTCCACTGTACATGACCTGAGGCTGTTCTAGGACAGATTACACAACTGGTTATGATCCAGTGGAGGAGCCTCAGAGACTTCATGAGAGAGAGAGAGAGATGAGTGGTTAAGACATGGAGCATGGGGAAGAAAGTGACAGAGGATGATGGAGAGTGTGAGACAGGGATTTAGGGAGAGGGAGAATGTAACAAAGTGAGAAACAGAGACAGTGAGAGCGCGAGGGCTCCCTCCTTGTACTGTTTGTACCAACAGTCTGCGCTTAAGAATGCTGAGTATTAATATTAAGACTTTTAAAGCCACAGTCGTACTCGACTTTTGCAGCTGGCGTCGCCTTGCGAAAGCTGACTGAAGCTGGACAGGAATAAGATGATATTTTGTGTTCTTCTCCATGCTGGTTCAGTTAGATGGCTCAATTGCTCACCATCAATAGTAACGACACAAAAGCGAACCTAGTTATCAGATAAGTATATACTTATGCGAAGATAGTGCTGCACACTGTGTCACAGTGAAAAAGTGTAGAGAACTGGTGTGTAGATAATTGGTGGCAGTGGGAAGACCTATGTGCAGCTGCTTTTAGCCAAGGAGTTAACATTGCAGTCAGTAAGCTGCCTAACTTGTCTAAAACAAACTCAAAAACAGTAAAACCACAAAAGTAAAAGACAATAATACAGTCTCCCAACTGACTGTGCATCAGACAGTTCCTCTTTCAGTATTAAAGCCAAAAAGAAGAAATGGTAAAAGGTTTGTGCTTAGAGACTGGCTAAATAGTGATTCCTTCATTTTGGAGATTCAGTGCTACTATGTGAATGGCTACCACGAAGAAGGCAACACAACCAAAACAGTGTTACTATGGGTGGATGATGCCGATTTGCATGTCAAAGGTCACCAAAGTTGAACCTGACAAAAAATTCTGCATGCAAAATGTATTTGCCCCAGAAGTCTATGCTGCTCACTGCAGTGAATTCTATTGAAATGAATGTAGAATGCTGGCAAACCCATGACTGGGCTTTTCAACAACACATTTACACATTTGGCAGATCTTATGCAGAGCAGTTTACAACTGAATTGTGTTACAAAGGTTGGCAAATGTAGCATTAGGTGTCTTGTCCAAGGACTCTTATTGGTATAGCATGGTGTGCTTGCTTGGTCAGGGAATCTAACCCCAGTCAACCGCATAGAGGGCAGTTTTTACACATTACCCGATACAAACCTACACAAACGACTACACCAACAAAATTAAAATGAATAAGAAAATATCGCTAGAACTACTACTGTTAATGTTTAGATTATAACTGTGATAAAACGATGAAATGGTATGGTTATCATTGGGTTTTACACCACGTTACATGATTAAAACTGGTAACCATCTCATCCCTATTGCTGATATGTAGGGCTGGGATGCTAAACAATTTTGAAAAATTATCAATATAATATTTTCGTGTAAAATCACAGATTTTTTAAATAATGTTCAGTATATCTAGGACAGTTTCCATTTGGATCAGTGGGGACAACAAA
Organism: Colossoma macropomum; assembly: GCF_904425465.1. Lineage (NCBI taxonomy): Eukaryota > Metazoa > Chordata > Actinopteri > Characiformes > Serrasalmidae > Colossoma > Colossoma macropomum. The sequence goes on from NW_023494803.1 coordinate 5,758,685, forward strand.
GCCTTAAGGCCTTTTAACACCAAGTCCCAGTTTACATACTAAAAAAAGTGTCTGAAGCAATAGTAATGCTTTAAACTCCTTTGTCAAATGACCTTATTTAGCAGAATTGGCTGTTAACCAGTGTCTGTGTCCTTAAGTTGCACACTTCTGATGGCATTTTTCCTTTGTAGCAGCAGTCATGCCAACATGACAGTTGCTGACACCGTGGCTCACATGTGTAAGTAAAATCAGTTTAATAGCCGCTATCGATAATTATAATAAATCGCTCAGTGACCACAGCCCTACTGAAATGTCCATAAGAGAAATATTTTTCAAATTGTTTGTGTGCCTTGTTCACTGTAACCTTACCAGTGTCACCATGTGAGAACTTTATACTAAGCTAATCAATGTCAAGGAGGTTTGGTTTTTATAATGTATAAAGAACTATAAAGTTTATGGCCATAATCTAAAGCATTCCATTTTAATCGTTCTCATTTAAGGGCTCAGACTTACGATCTGAAAGGTAGATGTCCCAAGTGGTTCGCAGGAAGTCCAGAATCTCTTCTACTTTTTGGCTGTTTTCTTCGTCATTCTCTTCCTCCTCCTCTTCTCCCTTGTTCTGTCTGTAGGTGAACTCCAGGGGCCTGGACTGCGGTGCCAGGCCGAGGGAGCGGAGCTTCTCTTTCTGACGTTTCTTTTTCAACTTCCTCTTCTTGCTTTTGCTGATTTGCTCCTTCTGGCCCTCAAGGACCTCCAACTTCTGTCCATTTTCCCCCTCAGCTTCTTCTGCTTGTCTCTGAGCACCCTCTTGTGGGGGGGTGAATATTCTCCCAGCACCGGCATCATCAGCCTTTCTCTTCCTCCTTCGCCTTCTTCTCTTCCTCACATGGCCTTCGTCTTCAGTGACATCACTGTCTTCTGAACCTGAAAGATTGACTGGAGAGAACAAGGATACATTTGTGATACACAGTCGCATTCAGACACTACTGATGCTATACTAGTGCATACAACATTATGTTTTAATATCTTTGAGACCCATCAAAATAAAAATATTAGCATTTCCTTTATAAAGTAAACATTAACAAAAATTTGGCATGTGTTAATGAATGCATGTTTTTATGTTTTATTTAAACAGATTGGCTGAAAATCAAACATTGACATGTGCCTCAACACACATGACGATGCACTGCAGCTCTAAAGGACTCTTCTTAACTTCCCACAATCTGTTCTTACAGTCTTTTCAGCGTGTTTATCAGTTCTGTCATCCTCTGGCTCTTCATCAGTGGTCAGTTTCTGACCACAGCACCGCTATTAGATGGATATTACTGATGGTGGCCTGTTCTGACATATTTTAATATGCATTATGACTCCTTTCCACTCAGTCTTTAGGCATCATCTTAGAACTGAATACAAAATAAGACATTTTATGTCACAGATATTTTATGTCCTTAAATGATTAAAATTTTAAGACCTGATTAGACTTTTTAAGGATCTGCAGAAAACCTGTCCAAGGCTTCTGGTAGTTCTCACTCTCACTGAATAGTGAATAGAACACTTTGAAAAGTTAATAACATTAATATTATTAATATTTAAAGGACTGCAAACTAATTGACTCCATTAGTGGCAATTCTCCACTGGAAATACAAAGTAGTGCAGAGCTAAGCTTAATTTGTGCTCATAGCTGGTCCATTGACCCTTTGAAGTTGCATCAGTGGTGATAAAAAGCATTAAAATTTAATAAACAAGCAAAATTCTCTAGAAATGCAAATTCTAAACCTTCAATCGATGCTACCTTTGTTTGTAAGTAGGAGATATTTTATTATTATTCAGTATTTGATGAAAAAATATTGTGTGTACAGCTTTGTTGTGCAACCATCATTCATAACTTTTATATTTTTGCCATATTTGTCTCACTGTTTCAAACAGAAAAATGTCAGAAGTGCAAACCTGAATGTAATGTGAATGTGAACATAATTTAAATGTGTAACTTTGTAATTAATCATGTAATTTCATTTAAATCATTATGTGACGATCATTTTTGTCCTTCAGAAAGTTTCACCCTGTTCTTCAATAGAAAGGACCCCCACAGGACCACCACAGAGCAGGTATTATTTGGCTGGTCGATCATTCTCAGCACTGCAGTGACTGTGACGTGGTGGTGCTGGTGTATTACTGTGTGCTGTGCTGGTCTGAGTGGATCAGACACAGCAGTGCTGCTGGAGTTTTTAAACACCTCAGTGTCGCTGCTGGACTGAGAATAGTCCACCAACCAAAAATATCCAGACAACAGCGTCCTGTGGGCAGCGTCCTGTGACCACTGATGAAAGACTAGAGGATGACCAACACAAAGTGTGCAGCAACAGATGACTTTACATCTACGAGGTAGACCAACAAGGTGTGTCTAACAAGGAGTGTCTAATAGAGTGGACAGTGAGCGGACAAAGCATTTAAAAACTCCAGCAGTACTGCTGTGTCTGATCCACTTGTACCAGCACAACACACACTAACACACCACCACCATGTCAGTGTCACTGCAGTGCTGAGAATGATCGACCACACAAATAGTACCTGCTCTGTGGTGGTCCTGTGAGGGTCCTGACCATTGAAGAACAGGGTGAAAGGGGACAAAGCGCAACGATATTGTAAGTAAGTACAGTCCAAGTGTTCTTCTCCAAAGGAGATTTTCAATTATTTCTTTTAGGGCACGTTTTTCTTTATAGGCTATAACTATGAAGTATTTTCAATGGTAGGTTCCTGACTTAATTAGATTATATTTAATCTGTATCTGGAAAATCAGACCAGAAGCCTAGCAGAGGCTTAAAGGGGAATTCATTGATTTTTCTAAAAGTTCTGCATAAAGTCATCTGTTGCTGCACAGATTGTGTTGGTCATCCTCTAGTCCTTCATCAGTAGTAACAGGACGCTGCCCACAGGACGCCGTTGGCTGGATATTTTTGGCTGGCGGACTATTCTCAGTCCAGCAGTGACACTGAGGTGCTTAAAAACTCCAGCAGCACTGCTGTGTCTGATCCACTCAGACCAGCTCAGCACACACTAACACACCACCACCACGTCAGTGTTACTGCAGTGCTGAGAATGATCGACCATCCAAATAATACCTGCTCTGTGGCGGTCCTGTGTGGATCCTGTCTATTGAAGAACAGGGTAAAAGGGGGCTAACAAAGTATACAGAAAAACAGATGGACTACAGTCTGTAATTGTAGAACTACAAAGTGCTCCTTTATGTCAGTGGAGCTGATAAAATGGACAAACAGTATAGAAACAAGGACTTGTACTTAATGAAGTGGCTGGTCAGAGTCAAATGCACAAAGTTTTTATCTTATATGCCCCTGAAACAAATACACAGACAGGCTGACACAAACGCCCACACTTTAATTGCAGTTTAGAGTGTCTTTGCCCCGTCTGCCCCCTGCTGCCCTGCTCTCCAGGGAGTGGGGGTGCCATATGGGCTGATAGAACAGCGGCTGTAGCGAAGCGTGACTGAAGTGTCCTCCAACACGCCTGACTATTCATTAATCCCCCAGCCACGAGCTACTGATCACTCAGCCTTTTACCACAAACCTCATTATAATGAGAGAAGGGGTCCGCCGATACAGTGCGGCCGATGAGAGAGGGGAAGGAGGAACGCACGCTTAATAATACAGCTAATGGGAGTGTGTTTGTGTGTGCGTGATATTGCAGCTATGCGGAAATCTACTCCGATCAATAGCACCCCATAGCTATGCACGGAGCAGAGGGGTCCGCATTTATTTTCCATTCATGCAACGGGTTCACCAAGGCAAAGGCAAGTTAGTAGACAGACATAAAGCCGCAGGACTATCTCTAAAACTCGTATGCTCTGTGGGGTTGAGCTGTAAACGATTCTTCAGGAAATTATTCAGTGCTTGATAAACTCTCACATTTCTGCAAAACTCAGTTGAATTCAATGATTTTGGTGCCACTTAGAACTATTTTTAAAACACACTCAATGCACAGTAGTGTAATACAGACAATGAAAACAAGCTTTTTTTGTTAGTTTTGAAAATAAGCAGAGAATTGTATTTTGCCAACCAAAGAGCTCATACCAAGGCTATTACAGTTCTGACATTTTTGTTGGTCTTTATTTTATTTATTAATTTTTTTTATTTTGGTTTAGAATTTCAGTTTAGTTTCAGTTAGACTTAGAAGTGCATTAAAAGGCCAGCATCCTACATTTTTCTTGTATTTTGTTTTGCTTTTTTATGTCCAAATTAATTTTACACGACCATTTTCCAACGTCTGTTTATCCTTTAGAACGAAATGGGCTGTTACTGCACCTTTACGACAGGTATATGTAAACAAACTCTGTTTTGATTGGCTGTCCTGTATTGTGCCTTGTTCAAAAACCAGCCCAGACTGAAACACTCTTTATAATTTTATTGTGAATATGTGAATACAGTAAGTGGACTATATAACTGCATTGGACAATGCATATTATTTATGCGAATTTACATACTTGTTATGTGATTTTACTTACTTGTTTTGGTACTGCACATTATTTTTTACGGTTGTTTTAATATATTTTATTATATATCTTTACTTTTTCTATTTATGCATCTGTATGACAGCGTACAACAATACTGTTGCTCCTGTTTTGCTCTTTACTCTACTTTGTGCTGCTATAATAGATGACTTTCCCTCTGGGATTAATAAAGTGATTTATGTATATCTGTCTATCTATACTTGCAATTCATTCAAAGTCGGCTGTTTTTGCAGCTTAGTTTCTTTAAGTGGACTATATGAGTTGGAGAGTGAATGGGACATTTTGAAACTTTCAAAATACTTATAAACCACTTCAAACTCTTAGTTTTAATTTTTTAAAGAATGTGGTTTCATTTAGCCTTCATTTAGTTTTGTTTTTTAATATTATGGTGAATATTTTCTGATAGAAACATTGTCAACTATGTTTTTCTGAGTATGTTAAGTTTGACAAAGAAGCAACCCATAATACTGTTTAGTTTTCACTTGTGTGCAGTGGACATCATAGTTTTCTTTTAAAAACGGACGTTTGTATTTTTATTACTTTTTACGGGTACTTTTTTATGCTGGCTTGCATTTTAATAATGTTTTTGTTATTGATATTCATCCTGGCTCATACTGTAATGAATGTTACTACAATCACTTATAATCTAATCAACATTGCAAAATGGATGCAGTTAAACTGTCACCTTTAAACTGATTTTTACTGATCTTGTCACATTAAAGAAGCGTTCATGGAATTCAAGAAATGTTCACAGAGTTTGATGCCTCTAAAAGCTTTGGACTAAAACATACTTTTTAATACATTTATGATGGAGAGTTACATGCAGGCCAGATTTAGCATAATTTAATCACTATTATAAACACACACACATACACACACACACATATACACACACATATACACACACATATACACACACACACATACACACACACATACACACACACATACACACTCACTAAGCCACTTATCCTTCTGGGTCGTGAGGGGTGCTGGAGCCTACACTAGCAGTGATTAGGCAGAAGGCAGGAAACACCCTGGACAGGTTGCCAGTCCATTGTCCACATTACAAATAAAATACATAGGACACTTTAAATCCCACTAGTTGATTTGAATAGCAATTGAAATGGCTTTATTTGTGTCAGAGAGATTGTGACTCCTGGTTCCTATTACCACCACTATAACTAAATCTGAGTCTGTAAGTTACTTTACAATGAACCACCACTCTGAGTGAGTTGCTTCACACCTCAACGACTGAATTATGCAAAAACTGTAGAAACGTTGGTGCATTTTCCTTTAACAGGTAATCGCAAAATGAAAAAAAAAAAAAATGCCCTAAGCTATTTGAAACACCCTACATGTCACTGTACAATAGAACTGCATTGCCACTGAGGCAAAGCCACGGTGCACCCTCTAGTGGTAGGACAAAATACCTGTCACAGCTCTTCACAACCATGCTCAGTGATGGGAAAGCCATACAGCAGTTCCGAAATGAATGGTGGGAATATTTATTCGCAGGCAGTGGATCTGAGCAGTATTTTAGTGATACTATCATCTGCTGAAATATGTAAATGGGATGAAGAACACTAATTAGGAGATTAATTCTTGAAGAAAGTGGGCCATCCGGTAGAGAACAGTGTCTCCCGGAAAAACTAAAAAAACAAAATGAGATGTCCTCAACAGACCTCCTCATTCCAGAGAGAGATTAAAAGAGAAAAAGTGCTACTGTCTTGACACTGGAGCCTTTTCACTGGAACAGGAACGTCATCAGCTTCTTCAAACATTGTGTCCAGCTATTAATCTCTTATGCGAATGAAAACAAAGCGTAAAAGAGACTAACCACCGCAAACCTAATAACGAGCTCTGCGGCAGTGCGTGTCTCTTGCCTGCCGTTTTCTTATTTCACAGGAAATGCCAGAGCTGAGTGGTGTCTGGCGAACCTGCTGAGAGCTAATCAAAGGTGACATGGCTCTGGCACTAGGCCCTTAGGTCTGTAAAAAGGTTAAGAAAAAAAAATAATAAAAAATTGTACAGTACAAGACCAAGTAGGCAGTTGGCCGTTATAAGGCATCTTCAGAAGCTGATCTCTGCATTTAGAGCCCCTGTCAACTCATTTTCATGATTTGGTCAAACTACTTTTCTGTGATGTTTTAGCTTTAAACTGGCAGAAAAAGCATGCTGTTGGTCTTTTCTGTTGACAGATTTTTTTCTAAAATAACTTTTTTCTGACATTTTCTTCTGTTTTTAGACATGAGTAGAACTAAATTTGGTGCATGTGACAGCCAAAGTACCAATCAGCTTAGTAATATGTCTATGTCAGCTACTATAAAGTGACTGCTCAAGTTTTTCTAAATTTGTTAACAGTGCTTGTTAGTTTTATGCACCACTGTTTGTAGCGTAGCTGTGTAGATGCATTAGCCACCCGCTGCGGATCCTACTATACACAATAAACTTCATTTACGAAAGTGTGATAGGTAGCGGTCCACCTTAACTGTAGAAATAAAATGATACATTAGCTATCCCCCCATCATCAAGGCTCACGCTGTTTCCCTGCATATGTACTTTACAGGCATAGCGCACAATGAGGCACACAAGAAATATCTCCACTGTATCAGCAAACACGACTGTGCTGACTCATAACAGGAGCTTGTGTGACCTCCGTTTCAGGAGCATGATCCAACAGTTAGTCAGCTAGCTATAGGTTATGGATATAACATTAGTGCTGAGCACTTAAATATCGGACACGATATGTCTGTACCTGTCATAAGATGAAAGCCTGAGTTCTCAAACATTAATTGCAAAATTAATTAGATCTCTAAAATGACAATTAGACAGCTTTTTCTCCATTTTTCACTTCTTATTTGCCATTCAGAGACCAGCCGAGAAGAGTGAGGCGGTCTCTTTTCTGTGAGGTTTGATTGGACACTGATTGGACGTGTCGCTCAGCACTGCCTTAGAGATGCCACTGTCAATCATTTTGTGCTCTGACAAGCCGACAGAGTTATAAACAGACAGCAGCGCAGAATTTTTGGAGCATTTATCTACTAACAAATTGCTAAAAACTGTAGTTTGATTATTTTTGAAAGTAGTAGTTTAGAATCTGATATACACAATTATAAAAGTTAGTTCCGGCCACGCAAGCTGATTGGTTGAGAAGCGTTCTAACTGTGCTGTTATTTCACCATAACATCACAGGTTTTTCACAAACACTGTATCACTCTGCTGAGACGCCGTTGCTAAGCAATGACTTACATCGCTGTAGGAGACGCTCAAGACATTTGAACGTTTTTACTTCTTTCTTTGCCACAAACAGAAAATTTCAAGATACTTGTAAGATCACATTTGACCGACAGCCGATTCGATCCGACTCTGAAGATGAGACAACACTAAATTCCCAAACTGTCAGTCGGTCTGTGTGGAGCTGGAGAACGAACTGCCGGCTGTGCAGCGAGTGGGCGGAGCTCGTTACTGTGACGTAGCAACGAGCTGCTTGTTAAGGAACTATAATTTGGCGGAAGGAACTGCGAACATGAAAACATATTAAACGCCGCGTTCACGGCCCAGTTTATTAATTTATTACTTTATTTATTTAACTGTTGTATAAAAGCAACAGAACACTCGAGGTCGTGTGTTATCACAACACCAAAGTCTGAAGTTGGTCTGTACTTTGTGCATTTTTAGATAGCAAAACGGCACACAGTGTCAGAAACCACTTAAACAAGTCAGATTGAGAGTAGTTAAAGTGGAATTCCATCCAATTTTTAAAATTTCTGCCTAATTTTAATGATATGTAAACAAAGTCACCCAGAGTGATTTGATGTGAAATGATTCAGAAATTTAGAGACTCTTTAGATTTCTTTCCAGTGGTGGTGATAGGAACCAGGAGTTGGGATGTCTACAGTGCAAATGTAACCACTTCACTTTACTGTCCCAAACTACCAGTGAAGCTCCACGTGTCTTTTGAGTTTTTAGATGTGTTTTCTTCGCATGCTGTTTTGCGTTATAGTGCTCTACACATATCTCTGATGAACGGCTTTTCAAAAAATACATTTTAGGCCAAAAGCTTATCTCAAAACTATCCTAAAACAGTGTTTCAGGCATCATGTAGCGCATTTATAACCATTTCATGCAATGACTTTCTGTGAAGGAGCTTTTAGAGACATTGAACTCTTCAGACATCTGGTTCCTATCACCACCACTGTGAACGATTCTGACTCTGTTTCTTCAGAACAGAGCATTTCACACCAAACCACTCAATAACTTTTTTTTTTCCATTTTATTATATTTTTACTTTTTTCATATTAATGATCAAATTATACAATTTTTCAAAACTTCTAATAACAACTGAGGGAGACCTGGCAGACACCAAAACTGTCCTCATTAGTTAAAATGCGCTTAAAGCTTTCATCTTTGAGAGAGAGGGGAAAATAAAGCTGCATCCACAGGTGTTTCTGTTCATCCTTCCACTGTGAGAAGACAACTCAGCGCTATGGGTCTGAAAGGACGTGTAGCTGTCAAGAAGCTCTCACTGAGAGAAGGAGACAGACACATCAAACAAGAAGCTGAACAGTGGAGTCCAGACCTCAACATCACTGAATGTGTTTTGGATTATTTGGATTGTGATAGGCAGAAAAATATCCTGAAAGTAAGTCTTCTGAAAAGAACGGAAGCTGTAATAAAGAGTGGACACACTAAACATAAATAAAGATTTTACCTTTAGTTGTTATGGCTTCTGTGTGATTTTCTGTTGAATATTTGTTATCTACTTTTTTCCTGATGCTGCAAAATTAATAAGTTGTACATAATGTAGTCATCCTCATTTACAAAGCAACTGAACATACTTTTCACTGGACATCTGTTTTATATGTATGTAGTGATATTGTATACTGAATATATGGCAATTATGTTGACACCAAACCAAATAATATCCTTGTTAATCTTCTAGTGAGCAAATAAAGGCTCTGGCTGTGACATTCCATCATACCATCAGCCATCATGTTACAACGTAAAGCCATAACCAGGACAAATAAAGGACCTGTGTTTCTGAATACTTACTAAAGCGCACTAAAGACGGGAGTAATGAGGCACAAGCTATAAATAAAGAATGAGAAAGAAGCTTTTAGGAGAATGACGAAGAATGAAAAATGAAAGGAGAGAATATCCGGTTTGATAAAATTAGATCTTGCCTATGAGGGAAACAGCATTTTTAATGCCCTGACTGTGCACTTCCCAGTCACTCGTGAGTCATGGAGTCATGTGATCACTTGTGCGTTGCTGCCACACAGCTGAGGAGTACTTAATGTAAAATTCATGTTCGTTTCATTTAGATATTTCCTGAGTTAATTAAACATGGGATCAGAAGGGAGCGGTAGTAAATGTAGAAGACGTGAGGCTCAAACTGTAACAGTACATGCAGTGTTTCACCATCACTCACTAACAATGAAGGAAAATGTAGACTAATATGACTAAATGGGCAATTTGATCAATCTCTACCAACTAAAGATCTTTTGTGTGGAAAGACTGAGTATAGCCTGCCATCCATCCAAGACCTGTCCGAGTCCAGGATAAAGGAGCTGGGGTTGCCAAATTACTTCTATAGATTCCAAACACAAAAAAGTTCAAAACCTGCCAAAATGCATGAAAAACAGCCCAAGAAGTACTGAAAAACAGTCAAAATGTCTTTTTAACCATAATACAAAATAGTACAGCATTTAACTAACATGATTAACTTGCATCATTAATACGCATTTGCAGATAAGTATTTATGTTGTGGCTGAATGGCAATGTCCATCCTTTAAATAAATATGTTTATCACTGCTACAAAGGACCAAAAGCTTTTTCATAATTTTTAGTATGTCAAACATCTATGAAATACCTGCACAAAGAAACTACAAATAATTTCAATAAACTAAATAAATTATTTGGTTTGTGCGTGCATTTAGTTCCATAACCTGCAGAGCTCACATAAACTCATCAAAGTTTTAACATCTGTCCAACGCTGATATATTTTGGAATAAATATTTGAAGATAAGGAGAAGATTCTGATATCCCTTCTTTGCACCTATACCATCATATCCAATCTTATGTACGAGTGTTGTAAATACTACATACTTTTAGCTGTACATACTGTGGATATGTTTAATTTTTGAGAGACAAAGCGTAATGAAGCGTTAAAGCTTTCCTGCCAAATGTGCTGAAGAATGGCAATTTTCTCAAGGCTTCAAGTATCTACTAGAGGCCCCTAGTGGTCAAAACATATATAGGCTTGTGCACCATGTAAGACTACTTTATATGACCAAACTGCATGTATAAAACCGTGGACCACAAACAGCCAATAAGAAATAAACGGCTGATGTAAGAAATGTCCAATAAAGGATTCTGAAAGTGTATCACGTTTGTAGTTCAGCCGAGACATGAACTTTTAAATAATACAAAAAGGTCAAAGCCTAATATTCATAGAGATAAGATGCAGTTTTCTGCCTAACTTTCTGTATTTTGACAACATGAGCATCGATACGAGCTTCAGCTGAACCTTCTCGACACATGCTTCGAAGCTCCAGTACCCAGCATAACAACACTATTTAATTTACATGTTTGGGATAAGTACACTACACTGTTCAAAAGTTTGGAATCAATGCTTTCAATAACACAAAACCTATTGTGTTTCATATAAATGTTTACAATGATTCTAATAAACGAGTCCTGGTTCCGTAGCTTTCAAATAATTTGTAGGATGGCAGGAAGCTTTTAAGAAGTGACTCTAAAATTACTGACAAAGCTGTATAAGATGAGATCATCCAGAATGCAGCAGCATGGCTCGTCTTCAATCTTCCTAAGTTTAGTCACGTCACTCCATTGCTGCGCTCCCTTCACTGGCTTCCTGTAGCTGCACGCATCAGATTTAAAACCCTGATGCCTGCAAAGCCAAAAATGGACCAGCCCCTCCCGACCTAATGGCAACGGTCAAAACTCGAACTGTACCTCCAACCCTGTGAGCTTCAAGTACAGCTCAGCTTGACCCGCCATCCTTCAAGACGCGTAGAAGACGAGCATCAAAACTCTTCTCTGTACTGGCACTAAGGTCGTGGAACGAACTCCCACTGGCTGTCCGAACAGCAGAGTCTCTCGCGGTCTTCAAACGCAGACTGAAGACACATCTCTTTATACAGCACTTAAGTGAGCACTGAGCTAAGTATTTATTGTAATGTATTGTACTGCACTTATTGAAATGTATTGCACTGCACTGTGTTTAACTCTGTTCCTTTTTCTCTGGGTATCAACATGGGCTTTTGTTTCTAGCAGTATCTGAGCTCAGCACCAGCTTTACTCCAACCTATTTGTAACAAGCAAAGATACTTTCTACATAGACAAAGCACTTTTTGTAGGTCGCTCTGGATAACAGCGTCTGCTAAGTGCTGTAAATGTAAATGCAAATGTAAGATGAAATTGAGATATGAAGAATGATTCATATTTGAAAAGACACCATACTGCACTACATAATTTACAGTATATACTAACTCCAAATACTTGAAATATTGGCTAAAAACACCTGGTGTCTAGTGTATAATACTGAAATTAACACAATAAAAGTTATTGTTGCATATAAAATGACAAAAATTATTAATATAGATTGTACCTGCATCGGCAGATATGTACTAATACGGGAATTGTAGGTCAATGCCAGTCTACCATCGCCGATGCTGATACATAAACATTTATAAAATTTGTAATTCAGACTAAATCTATTTGGATAAGCATTACATTTATGAAATACTGGTTTGAAATATTTGCCAAATCTAAACATCTGTCTGATGCTGATCATTTTGTAAAGCAATTATCTGCCGATACTGATATGATTCTGATACCTTTGTTCATCCCTGATAAAAACTGATTCCAAACTTGTAAACTGTGGTGTGAATTGTGATATTCTTTGAATATTTGCATCTATTTCAGTCATATCCAACTTGACATATATGGTTAAAAATACCTTGTACATTTCCTTTATTTACTGTGCATACTGAATATTCTATAATCAACTTTGACTTTGTATTTAGTATCTTATTTGTTTACCCTTTACGTTCTGTATTTTCCATGTATGTTCACACCAGCTCCACTAAGACAAGCATACTTGGCCAACAAAATGATTCTCATTCTAAAAGTGAAGGGGAGGAGGGAGGTGTATGCACACTACAGCTTACAAGAAATAAGATGGCACCGGTGTCTGTATGAACAGCATTAATGTGGGAGACTGAGTGATCAGCCTAAATTGCTCCAAGCTTGAGTTGCTAATTGCAAGTGTTTGTTTACAGGAGTGCAGCCTAATCACCTGCTCCGCTGAACAAGAATATTTGTTAATTTGCCTAAGCAAAAAGCCACACTACCCGTAACAATGAATTAGAGCACACATCTCAGTCAATCATATAGGATTTTGAAGGGGAATTCCACCAATTTTTCAAATTTTCTGCATAATTCGGTTGCTGAGATGTACATAAAACCATTCAGATTAGGTTTGATGTGAAACTGCTTAAAGTTACTGACTCAGATTTCAGTGGAGGTGATATGAACCAAGGCTCACAATGTCTACAATGCAAATATAGCCACTTAATTTACTATTCAAAATGACCAGTGAACCTATATGTGTCTTCTGTGTTTTCATATGTTATGTTGATGATGCCAAACTAGTGATAAGTAAAAAATTAATTTGGTTCTATTATGCCTTAACATGCCTTGCATTTACCCCGTTCACAATAAATAGCTTTTAAAATATGTTTTACACTAACATCATATCTCAAAAGTATAGTAAAACAGTTTCTCAGACATCAGGAAATCTATTTGTTAGTATTTCTTGTAACTTTCTGTGATGTAGCTTTTAGAAGTATTAAACTCTTCAGACGTCCGGTTTCTATCCCCACTACTGTGAAAGATTATGACTCTCTAGACTGAAGCATTTCATGCCAAACCACTCTTTGTTTACATTTTAACAAATGAATTACACAGAGAGTTTGAAAAATTGGTGGAATTCCCATTTAATTAATGCTTCAGCGCTTATTAACCTACTAGTTATTTGAGGTTCTTCATTAATTACTCCCACACTATAGTGAATTTCTAAAGCATTGTGCAAAAGTCTTACAATCAGACCACTCTGAATCACTTTGTTTACGTCTTAACTATTTAATTACACAGAAACTTTGGAAAATTGGTGGAATTCCCCTTTAACACTTTATAATCGAAGAGACTCAATACGTAGTATGTGTTTTCAATTCTACACTTAAAACTACATACTATTTCCAACATAATAATATGTTGTAATAGCAATAAATGAATAATAAGCCTGTAGTTTAAGGGGTTAATATTCCCCTCCCACGTGCCTCGTCTCTAATCACACAAATTAGGATACAGAAAGCAACCACTAATCTTATATCAGCGCGCCTACTCTAAGTCTAATACATGCAGTACAAGCTGCGAGGTGTAAATTACATCCGCAAATCCTGCCAAAAAACAAACACTGATTAAGTACGACCTCTACATGGCTCCAGCTCTGATATGAATAACGTTTTATCGACTCCAGTAGATCATAACAATCAATAGGTCTCTACTAATAGATTGTCTGGGTCTGCACTGCGGTGGCTTCTAGTCTCAGGCGCTCAAATCAACCTCTCTCCGTAAACGCTTTAGCACTTAAGGACACAATCTGGGAGATGGCTTCTCCGCTGCAGCACCCAGGTGAACTGAGGGAATGAGAGAGGGAATGAAGCAAAAGAGCGATGGAGAGTTTCCGAGCGGTGGCCCAGATCTGTATTGGTGTGGGGGGGGAGTAATAAATTACATGCGGTGCGTGCCTGTTCCTGCTTCTCTCCCAGCCTCTAAATGCAAGATTAGAGCCCTCTTACCGGCCGTCCCGTCTGCAGCACTGATGGGTTCTGGGTTTTCATCTCCACCGGTAAGCCTGTAGTCTTCTGGAGGAGGGAGAACAGTGTACACTTTCTTGCCTACTAAATCACTCACTCCAGCGCTACCTGAGGGACAAACAGAGAAAAAACATAGTCATATACAAAATCTTGAACGCTCCTGATCAAATGATGTTTTATTGATTTTCTAAGTGAAAATTAAATGTGCCATTTTTCTACAAAATTTAGTGCACCATTTCTATTTATTTGCTGAGCTTCACATATTGGAAAAAAATAAGACATAAAATAATAACATAACCAATTTGGTTTCAGCTAAATGTATAAAACATATATTCTAATATACAAGGCCTATTAACCGACTAACTGGTGCTCTGCAATCACAAGTCAAGACCATAAAAACTTATAACAGGGAGAGGTGAGTCAACTGAACGTGTTCTGTACTGTTTTATGCTGATGCCTGCTAGGCTATCGCGAGTGTACTGAGCCTCACACCACAGTACAGGATCAGTTCCAGCTAAGAGGTTAAAGACTGAGAGCACAAATTCAAATGTCCGGCATTAAAGTGACAGAAAGATGAAGAATAGAACTGGTGTAATTGCAGAGCGATGCAGACACATCAACACACAAGTATAAACACTCACAGCAGCGTAGGCCACTTGTGTAAGCTAAGGCATAGACTCTGTGTTGATTTGATGCAGAAGCATAAATTGTCTTTAATCCTGTGAAATTTCTTAGCTTTCAAATAATTAGTAGGAGAGCAAGAAGCTCTAAAGTCCACAACAATGAACGGAGACATAGGTGATTCTAAAATGACTGCGAAAACTGTATAAGATTGATTTTTGCACAGATTTTAGTGCAATTCTATTTACTTGCTAATAAATTTACTTATCTAATAAAATTTATGATGTTACATTCAGCAAATAAACAGTAAATGTGCATTTAAATGTGCTGCCTTAAAATGACTTTATCACTACTGGGAATGAACAAATATGCATTTACTTGGGGTTGAAAAATGTATCAACCTGAAGGGGACAATTCAGCTGCATCTATTCGGAAATGTTAGAAATGCTTCAAATCTATTTTCAATATATTAACAAATAAAAACAAAACAACAACTAAATTCAGATTCCATTTAAAGATTTCAGACCAAAAGTGAAATGATGGACTGGTTTTAGTGAAATATAACAGATCATAGCACATGATCTTTGTTTTTACTATTGATACTCTATTTATAGCAAATTGTCCAGCCATATTTGTGAATTTTTGCAAATAATTCTGAATCTTACCAAATTTATTGAATTGAATGATGGTGAAAACTATGATTTCAAGATGCACAATATCATTTCTCAAAGAATCATAACTGAATTATTGTGACGTCAGAGATGTACACCCCTGGCTTGGGACCACCGGTGGTTCCAAAACGCACTTCGTCATATTCTTCATAACTTTCATATTTCATAAGCTACATTCAAAAGGTGGGTGTCATGTGAGAGCTGTAACTGTCTTCTTTCCAGTCAAAAAGATGGGTAATGTAATTAGGTAATGTAAGGTAATGTAAACTTTATAATAGAAGAAGCTGAACTCACATTTTTTTTTGTCTACTGAAAGTCGACCCATTTTTCCACAAATCTGTGCTATAAACTATAAACAGATGGCGTCTCTTCAGTGATCTGCTCTGTAAAAATTATTTTTATAAAAAAATACAAAGAGCATCTAAGATTTTTGGCTTTCAGGAGTAAATTGTAAGCATATAGCAATATGTGTGATCATAAAACACATTTTCTGTTAATTTGAGGGGAGCTTTTACAAAATAAAAATTTACATTTATTTCATGCAGTTACTGAATAATTTGTCTTATGATTTGGTCATGTAAATTCAGATGGACAAACCGAAATATTCCCTGGAGAATAAGAGGTTAAAGGTGAATGTCAACGATTTTTTAAAGTTTTCTACATAGTTCAATGATTCATCACTTGGAATGGTTTGATGTGAAATAGTTAATTATGGAGAAACTTGCTGAATCGGATTTCTTTACAGTGGTGGTGATGGGAACCAGAAAATTGGAAAGTTGAGAAATCACTGGCACTCACGCACAAGTCAGTGTCTACAACGCAAATATGGCCATTTTATTTACTTCCCAAAGCCACAAATTAACCTACACGTTTCTTCTTAGGGATTTTATTTCTAATATTGATAATGGTAAAATAGAGGTAAATCTGAATAATACGGTTTCTTCTGGGACTATTTTGCCTTATTCTTGTAATTACTTTCTGTGAGGGATCTTTTAGAGGCATTGGGCCTCATTCACCAGCCACTCTTAGGAAGAAATTTCTTCCTTAAACCCACTTACACAGTTTTCACAAAGATTCTGACATTCACCAGTGTTTTCTTATTGGGGATTTGTTCTTGGGTAAGAACAAAATCCACACACACTCAAGAGCATCAAAGATTTGACCATTCTGCAGTTTAAGAAGACAGCATGAATCTGATGTAGACTTTTTCTTAGTACCTTTCTGAAGAACATATTTAAGAAAAAACTCAGGAAAATTTTGTAGAATGAGGCCCTTTGAACTCTATGGACGTCTGGTTCCTATCATCACCACTCTGAACAATTCTGACTCTCTCTAGGATGGACCATATCACCTCAAACCATTCTGAATTAATTTCTTTACATCTTAATGACTTAATTATGTAGAAATCTTGAGGGATGGAATGGAAGGCAATGGAATTCCTCTTTAAACATACTGCACTATGTAGGCTTACCAGTCTCTTTATTAGGCTTCACTTTAACTCTTCTAGGAGCTGAAGCTGGTTTAGGGCGGTGGACAGCAGAGTCCAGCATTTCTTTCGCCTTTGGGGCAGCAGGGTAGAGTCTCTGAAGCACCTTCGCTTGGAAAACTGACAAGAGAGGAGATGCAAGAGATGCTGAATGTGCAATAAAACAAACCCACAACTGTCTCACAAACATTTAATAAGGACAAAGAGTAGATGACGTAACCAGCACTATAAGATGACTACGCGAGAGCGGGAACAACTAAAAAACTCATTAAAACGTTTAGAACGAGTAGAGTGGGGTATTTATGTGTACAACGAGCTAATAAGGAGGACACTCCTGAAGCAAGGCTAAGTTGGCTTACTATTCGTCAGCTTTTTGGTCGACTTTACCCGTTCCACCTTAAATGGTGCAGCATTCGCATTCTAGCACCGCAGGCTCAGCTGCCAGAATGCAGCCGCTGCACCATTTAAGGTGGAACGGGAAAAGTCGAATAAGAACCGGGCGAATAAGAAGGAATTAATTCTTACCGTCTTTTCTAAGCGACATTTTGCCAGCTGAATTTACTCTGTGCTTCTTCTTCGACTTAACTCATTGAGCACATTTTGCGGGAATTGCCATTCTCGTTTTATTTAGCTCACAGCTAACTAGCCAGCTAACTAAATAGCAAGAAGCCAGCAGGCTAACAACCCTAACGAGGAAGAGGGACAAAATACGGTTATAAAAACCCCTGAAATGCTTCATTCACTGACAAGCCATACATAAAAAGGGTTAAAATAGGCAAATATTATTAGTGGCAATACAGAAAAAAAGCCCACAACGCTGTAAACGCCGCTAAGTAGCTGAAAGAGACCTTACTAAGATGGCGGAGGCTGCGGGCCGCCCGCCCGGCCGCGCCTCACTGCGCATGCGTGGAGCAGAGCCGCTGTACAGCTGCGAATTTCGGTGAGACAGTGGATGAGCATCAGTTACGAGCACACGCGCGCGCGCACACGCGCTCATAGAGACAGTGGAAACTTCACAGGGATCTTCAGCATGTAGAACAGGAGCTCTCTGGACAGGAATGACCTATCATGTCAGCACTGAAGAAGGTTGGTGTGGCTAAATTGCGCTCAGAGGAAAGTGAAGAAGGGCTGCGCTTTGCTTGGCAACGAAACCGTCCTCCTCTCTGACTGTGGGCTGCTGTCAACTCTGTTGACTCTTCTGGTTCATTGTGCGGTTTAATGTTAGCTTCAGCTTGTTGTGGTTCAGGAGAAAGGATGGTGGCTGTGTTCTCGGCTTTTCTGTCGGTTTCCTCTGGGAGGAGAGCACAGAAAAGTGGGATGGAATGAATGGAAAAGATAGAAAAGATCTAGCTTACGTTGTGCAGGAGTTTGCACAAAGTTTTAATGAACTTCGGTGTGTGGATTTTTACTGCTATTTTGCTACTGTATACCTTATTAGATTAACTGCTCTAGACTCTGTACACCATCAGCTCCACTGACCATATTGGAGCAGCCTGTAGCTCTACAATTACAGACTGTAGTCCATCTTTATCTCTGCATGCTTTGTTATCCCCCTTTCACCCTGTTCTTCCATGGTCCCCCACAGGACCAGGTGTTGTTTGGGTGGTGGATCATTCTCAGCACTGCAGTGACACTGACGTGGTGGTGGCGTGTTAGTATGTGTTGCGCTGGTACAAGTGGATCAGACACAGCTGGAGTTCTTAAACACTGTGTCCACTCACTGTCCACTCTATTAGACACTCCTACCTTGTCGGTCCACCTTGTAGATGTAAAGACAGAGACGATAGCTCATCTGCTGCTGCACAGTTTGTGTTGGTCATCCTCTAGTGCTTCATCAGTGGTCACAGGACGCTGCCCACAGGACGCTGTTGGCTGGATAGTTTCGGTTGGTGGACGATTCTCAGTCCAGCAGTGACACTGAGCACTGCTGTGTCTGATCCACTCAAGGCAGCGCTACACACACTAACACACCACCACCATGCTGAGAACGATCCCCCACCCAAATAATACCTATGTGGTGGTCCTGTGGTGGTCCTGACCATTAAAGAACAGGGTGAAAGGAGGCTAATAAAGTATGCAGAGAAACAGATGGACTACAGTCTGTAATTGTTGAACTATAAAGTGCTCCTATATGATAAGTGGAGCTGATAAAATGGACAATGAGTATAGAAACAAGGAGGTAGTTTTAATGCTGTGGTTGATTGGTGTATGTATATGTGTAGAAATGTATGTGTATTAGGGGTGCACTGATAGGGGAATTGAGGGCTCACAATGACTTTAATGTACATCTCTGTACTAAAATGTAGAAATTGTGGTTTCATCTACCTGGAATATGTTTATTAATATAGGGTTACAAGAAGCAGTATGGAGTTAGAAATGCAGTAAAGTGAATAAAATGAGCTATTTTAGTGCAGTAACCTGATACGGCATCAATTATCAGTCTGAAATATCAGTCAAATCTAATAACCTGTCTGATGCTGATATTTTTTAAGCAATTTTCTGCCAATACCAATATGATTCCGATATCACTGTGCATCCCTAGTGCATACGTTTGAATCTGAATTGGTGTGATGGCTTTATGCTTAGTACTACAGAAGGGAAGTTTCCACTGCAGCGAAACAGAATGACTCTGACCGGCTCAGCCTGTTTATGACTGAAGCAGGGGGGCATAAGTCTGTACCAAGGCGCTTTTGTGGCTGGGCTACTGCTGTAAGATGATGGACAGAGTCCTATTTAGTCTACATAGCAGAGAGCGAGCGAGAGAGAGGGACAAAGAGAAGTGGATGTGGAACTGTGAAAGAGAGAGAGCGAGCGAGCGATAGAGGAGCGGAGAAATGCCGAATAATGAGAGGGAGCGAGAGAGAGAGACGGATGCCGAACTGTGAGAGAAAAAAAAGAGAGGCGTACAAAGTGAAAGGAGCAAAATTATGTATGTTTATGAAAGAATAGAGAGAGATAGAGAGGGAGCGAGAGAGAGAAGTGAAAGGAGCGCACAAGTGCAGAATAATGTATGAATATAAGAGAGAGAGAGAGAGAGAGAGAGAGAGAGAGAGAGAGATTGAGCAGCAGTTTCTAAACTGCTTTCCTAAACAGTGCTAAACAGATTACATAATGCAGTGAAGATGTGCCATGAAGCAGTTGAGAAGCAGCAGTGGGTGGGGGGTGTTGGGAGTGGGGGGTGTTTGGGGAGGTTTGAGTGTACCCGCCTATTCACAGAGTCGCCGCAGGAAACACTCCCAGTGCAGGACAACCGCTGACCAAAGCTTTTAGTGCATGCTAGGGTCATACTGGATCAGAACGACTCAATAGTCCAGCTGGCCAGTATGTGGTCAGCATGCATTGACTATTAGGGCTTTAGGTTATGTTCACATTACGGGTGAAAGTGGCACAAATGTGATTTTTTTTCCGATTGTGACACAAATCTGATCTTTTTTCCAAACTGAGCCACTTTTTAATATGTTTTTCCTAGATCGGATACATATCCGATTCATCACTATGTGACCTCAGCGAGAACTCTCAGATTAGAATTCTGATTACCATGATATTCTGCCCGAAACTGGCCAGAGTCCAGTAAAATTCTGTCTGAAACTGACCTGAGTTGGTGAAGTTCTGTCCGAAACTGGTCTGAGTACAGTGCAATTCTGTACGAAACTGACCCAAACTGGCCCATTATCACTCAAAGTACAGAATAAAGCCTGAGAGGTCAGAGCTGGTTACCGTGTAGTGGCAATAATGGCCATCACTAAATCACACATAAATAAAATATAAAACAATCTAAAATAATATGCTGTAGTAAAATAATCAGCTGTCATAAATTTCATTTAAATTCTGCTTTAACAAATGTATTTATCAATTAAAGCACGAAGACATCTACTTATATCGTGCTATTCAGCCTAAAGCAGTTTAGCCCCGCCCATTCATGCTGAAGTTACGATAAGCATGTAAAAATTAATTTTGACTATTTTTAGTGCATAAAATCACACAAATGGCCCTCTGGAGAACATGAAATACAAGAAAATGCAGGATATGGTGCTTGAATCGCTAAGTCAAGTTGCCGAACCAAATAATTCCCACAAGTTTTGAATCAAATTGAAAAACAATAAACTGCGAATCTGGGCTAAATGGATCACTGCGCAAGTTTTCACTGATCTCTTCTTTTAAAACAAAATCTAGAAGAAAGTGTTTTAACAGTGAACCCATTATTGTGCTGTAGCTCTGAGATGTGTCAGAGAAGGATTCCAGTGGTCAGATTAGGCAGGTCGAGTTTGGTGATGGTCTTACCATACACCTTCACACCACAGCCGCTGTCACCGTTTGTGTGTTTCTGCCCACAGCTGACCTTCTGCGATACGAAGGTCGTGGTAACCGCTGGCTGAGAAGGTGCCAGATTGCGATCAAGCTCAAAGTGAAAATCAATAAACAGCTTGTAAGGCGGGAAGTGCCTGTATGTCTTACGGTGCTCTGTTTCCAAGACCAAGTGGAGAAAGACTCTTGAATATTCAGCTGCGTGGCCTTCGTTTCACACTTCTTTAACATAGCTCCTATGTGCTAGGCTTTTGAATTATACAGTGAGAAGG
The DNA here is from genome assembly GCF_904425465.1 of Colossoma macropomum. Taxonomy (NCBI): domain Eukaryota; kingdom Metazoa; phylum Chordata; class Actinopteri; order Characiformes; family Serrasalmidae; genus Colossoma; species Colossoma macropomum. Next base: position 5,780,449 of record NW_023494803.1, read on the forward strand.
TTGCCTTTATTTTTAGCTCATATCACAAAACATAAGGCTGCTGCGCTGCTTGGCAGCAGGCTGCATGGAAACGGATCCAAGAGGCGACTTTTCATGTTGGCAGTATGTGCACGCGAAGATATGCATGCGTTTACATAAAGACAATAATTTGGTGAAAAAATGTCGTTTAGGCTACACACAGTTTCCCAATTGTAGTTGGCCGTGTTTTGTGTCTAAAGTTTCCTTATTTTACTTAACAAGTAATGTAAGCTTATACTCCGTCAGCTAGCACTGTGCATACTTTTGCCTCAAACAGTGTTGAGTGGTTGAGTAATCTTTGACTTGGTTGTGTAGTTTATGATGCTGTATGACACACAGTTATCTCTAAAAATGGGCAAAAGTACAAGTAATCTACATTTATTTAATTTACAGTCAAAAGAGCTATTAAGTACAAGTTATTCATTTTTCAGTGTCTGGAAAAAAGCAGAAAACATATTTAACAGAAAATTACAACTACATATACTTTCAGTATTTGTTGTGTCCACTCTTTATCTTTGTTACAGCTTCTATTCTTTCTAAGAGACTCACTTTCAATTTCTCAAAGAAATCTGCAGGGATATTTTTCCACACCTACGAAGTTGGGTAGAAGTTGGCTTTGCATTTTCTCTATCTCACAAGTAATACAAGTAATCCCAAACACATTCAGTGATGTTGAGGTCTGGACTCACACCTGAAACACTTGTGGATTTTTCAGATCTGAAGCAGCTTGATTTTCCTGTAATTATATATTTATGCTGAGCGAAGACACTCTGTGTTTTGGACTATGACCATAATGCAGGATACACTCTGCCAGAAAACGAAAAATGAAAGGAAGGTCATTTTCCATTTTATTTATGCTGTCGAATGAACGTAATAATGCGTTTCTTGAAAGGCGATAATAACTGTGAGACAACTAGAGGACTAATTGAATTATATTAAATATTTTAAAAAACATTGAAAATATATATTAAATATTAAAAAATATTTTAAAATCTAATATGTCAAGGTTTCTAAAGGCGTCTTAAACTGAATTCCACAGCTATATTGACAGAAAGCTCCTTTTTTATATGTAAAATTTGTGGAACTCTTGCCTAGGAGTCTGAAGGTTCTCCAGCAGGGGGGCGTTATGAGCACATAAGTCGTTTTAATGTTCACCTCATCTAAAGAGAAGAAACAGCCATAAACTTCAGCAGGATCTAACAGACACACAAGTTTGGAGTAAAATCTTTTAAAACGAAATGTGAAATAGTTTATCACCAAAAGATGATAAGCAATTTTTATTCTATTATTTTATTTAACATATAATTTCCATTAAAGATTGTATTTAAAGTAATTAAATGTTACTGTCTGAAAAAAAAACTCCAAAAAGGTAACTTTACAGGAGGAGGAAAAACGCTCTTAAATTTCGATGTACGTTAAAGTTACACTATATAGGTTTTGGGGATTTGGAGACCTCTCTGGTGGAAATGTGTAATGGCACGCAACGTACGGAAGAATATTTTATAACAATATTTTGCAAATTGCACCTTTAATCACTGTTTCTCATTTTTCATTACTATTCGAATTATTTAAAGAATGGTTTGGTGAAAAATCGAACAATTTTCCACCTACCTCAAATCGAATTGATCAGCCAAGACATGTTTTGTGTTCAAATTTTGCCTCTTTATTTTAGAACTAGAGCTGTGAAGCTGACATAGCTAACAAACACTATAACACAGTAGTCACCCAAACAGCCCAAATCAACACAAACACCAAAACCTCTCTCAGTCCGCACAAACTTCATCCAGGTCTCATTGTTGTGCAGAGTTGCATGCTTTGTGAAAACCAGCTCTGCTGTTGTCTGAAATGACTGCCTGAAGTTTTTTTCATTTTTATAGTTCACAGAAAGTCATAATGTGTCCAAAACCAAATCGACAAGTCTACACAACCTTAACGAAGAGCTGGATGTGGTTTGAGCAGGTAGAGAGAGATTTTGGTGATTTATACAGAAACAATTTGGCTATTTGGGTGTCTATTAACACCTTAATGTTTTTTAGCAATGATAGGCTCACAGCTCAAGGCTAGAGGTCTATGCGGGACTGTTTTTTTTGTCCTGCTTCCACAAGATTTCATCCCGCTCCTGCATGCTCCCGCAGAAAATCGGAATCAGTTGTCCCACTCCCGCCTGCAAACGGAATGTTTTGTCCCGCTCCCACCCACACAATTCCGCCAAGGTGAACTGACATCCAATATCTAACATAGTCTACTTACAAATACATTATCCTCTGCTGAAATAACTCGGCAGTCATGGTCATCAGGCTCACTGTAACTGTGACCTCATCAAACAGCATTTATTCCCAGTAAACACAAAGCAGGAATAATATATATATATATATATATATATATATATATATATATATACATATATATATATATATGACTTATATAACTTGGTGATCTTTCTACTTTAGGCTATTCACTAATTTCTCTTTATGCACACCTTGACCTGCTCCCGCCTGCAGTGGGCTGGTTTCCCACCTGCTCCCATGCACAACACTGAAGATTAGTCCCGCAGTAGTGCAGACCTCTACTCCAGCCCTAAACTAAAGAAGCAAAATCTGGAAACCAAATATGTCTTGATTGATCAGCTACATCTGGGAACTGTGGAAAACTGTGTAAATTAGATTCACCACACTTCATTGTCGGCCAATTCAAGCCTTCACTTTTTCTCTTTCGGATGAAAACCAAAAGAGGCTCTTTTGACCATTTGTGGCCAAAAGTTTTGGATACGTTCCTCAAAAAGTGTTTGTGTGTGTGTGAAGCAGATGAAAGCAGCATGCTGGCACCGTCCCGAACTGCTGAGAGGTGCTGGCTGTGACGCAGGGATGTCCTCTGCAGCTGGAACATTCAGACACATCTGTGCCACGCTGAAGTGTCCTTCTCATTTATAATGCAGGCGTGTGAAAGTGCCCTCGCTGCGCTGAACGAGGCAGCACCGAACAGATGAGTAGGAGCCAAGACGAGCGTGTGTGTGTTACTGTGTCTGCTGGGAAGTGTGTAGCCGGAGCCAAGCAGCGCTGCACGGCATGAAAGGATGGTACAGAGATGCAGTGTGAGTGAGGAGCCAGAGAGCTTAACACCCAGCCAAGTTTTACACAGAACAGAGTGAGTGAATGGACGAAGAGAAAGAACTTCAATCATTAAAAAGCTTTTACATCACTTCTTCTCATTTTCGTCTCATTCATTTTCTTACAGTGCAGTGGGCGGTATGGCCAGAATTTCATATCACGGTATAATTAACGTTTTGACAGTTTCAGTATGTATCATGGTATACCTATTTTCCAGTAAAACCATTTTAGATGCTTAAGTAAACCTATTTTTATAGCTTATTTTCTTCAGCATGGTCCCTTCACTTTTTAATAAGAACCACTTTTAATTTCTAAAGCGAATCTGAAATATTTTATTGTGCAACATAATGAAAACAAAACTAAACAATATACAGATAAACGTATGTCAACACTGCTTTCTAACACTAGACCTTGCAAAAATGGTGCTAAATATTGTTTCCTGTCCAAATCTTCTCCAAAGTTGGCTTCTTATTAGGCAGCTTTTTGTTCGAATTTCCTGTTCCAGCTCAAATGGCCCTGTGGTTACATGTAACTGCTGCACTATTTAAGGTGGAACGGGTAATTCAAATAAGAAGTCAACTTTAGCCTCGTCCAGTTTCTCAAGTCGTTTGTCTCATGTGTGTCCCACACTCTCGTACCTGTGACCGTCAGACATTGCCGGAATTTGGAAAATGTTACAGTTCACACTTCAGTACCAGTTGGTCTATGTCTTGTCCATTGAGTGTGTTTACATGCACTTAATAATCTGATAACTGCAGAAAATCAGATTTTGTCATTAATCTGATCAGATAATGGGAAAACTCTTGGTTTACATGAGTCAGGCATTATGCAATCAGATTTCTGCTTTGCAACCAGCCAATAAACTCACAGAAGAAGATGTGGCGTAAATGTAATGTAAAACTCAAACTACATGCCGCATCTTTTTTTTTAAACATTGCGCCACTTTAACTGAAAATATGAACACACATCACACGAAGAATATTTAAATCCCGTCAAGCATATATTTGATTTCAGTGTTGCTCCAAAAGTGTTTTGCTGCGTCTTGCAGCGACGCAGCTTGCTTATTTCCAGTACCTGCATAATTTTCGCACATGCGCAGACTGAGAAATCCGAAAAAAATCGGAATAGGAGTTTACATGCACTAAGAAATCTGATTACTGGGCTAAAATCCAGCTCTCTTTATTGGATTTCTTAATCAGATTTCTAGATCTCTAAGAAATCGGAGTGTGCTGTTTCCATTACCATTTGAATAATCAGATAACTGCAGAAATCTGATAATTATAGAATTATTAAGTGCATACACGCTCATTGTCTAATGGAGTAGCCGTCAGGCACCTTTTCAGACAGTATGAAAGGAAACAGAAGCGCTCTAGTGCCCATATTCAGTTCAGCTAACCCCAAAAGACCGGCTATTACTTATGTTCGCTGCCTCAAAACAAAGTGGGCTGCTTCAGATGAAATGGAGTAGACAGCGGGGGGTGAAGGAGGGTCTGCTGTGTTTTAATTTTCATTTGAAATGTATCCCTGACTTAGCTGTTCAGCCAGTTAAATGGAATAATAGTAGTGTGGTTTGTACTGTTTTTGCATCATATTATATTGGTTTAACGGTTATGACAAAACTCATACTCATAGCCAGGCAGTAGGCTTTGATCAGAGAAGTGTATTTCAAATGAAAACTATGATCAGAAACCTCCCTCTGTGATTGATCCACATTGTGCAGGGAGCTTCTAGCGGTGCTGAGTGAGACGGACTGAGTCACAGAGTTCTTTTTAAGTATTCTTATGACAGTCTGTTTTGGTAGTAGTTCGATTTCTTTTAGTTCTTTTGTCATTTGAAGTGTACTGCCAGCTTTGCAGGAACAGAAAGCTTTTATTCGTCATCAAAATCATCATCTCATCATCATCATCATCATCTTCTTCTTACATATTACTTTGGTGTGGTTGTGTTGAAATATGGTGTCTTTTGAATACTTCTGAGTAGATGATAATAAAAGATATGAAACTCAAGTGTGGTGTTAAATATTTCTGGTTTCATGGATGAGTAAAGCCATTGAGAGCTCCTCCTTCTGGTTTCTACACATGTAAGCAATCAACTTCCTATAGCTTTTGGACTTTCTAACTGACATAATAGTACAAACAGTATTTGCTTTTGGTTTAACCTTTTAAAATCTCAGGCTTATTATATATTAAAGCTTATTATTCAGTAGCTACAGGGACTTGCAAACTGGTTGAGGTATTCTTAGGTTATAGAAGTGGGTAAAAGAAACTTTGGGCTTGTGGGTTGGCCCTGGCCATTTAAGGGGTTATGGAACTATTAAAGAGAAATTAAAGTAAACAGTTTACCCTGTCCCCTGCTAAAGTGTAAAAAATTCCCTTTACCCCAACTTTACACTGGATATATGCTGCTAATATTGCCACCACATGGAAGCTTTTTTCTCACCAAGGTACTTCCTGGGGCCTACGATGAAATTCTGTTTGAGACATTTAGTTCCCGACCAGCAACGTCGGAAAATAGTCTACTCGGCAAATCATAACAAAACCAATCATAACTGACTAATCTATTTTCCGACTTTACAAATCTTTGGGTCCTCTGCCTTCAGCAAGTGGTATGTTTATCAAGTAAACAATATATATGGTCATAAAAGCATTGCTTTTTAGCCACATTAGCCCGTATCACCCTTGCCACACACAATACGCTCCTTTATTAAACTCTGCAGATGGCGTGCAAATCTGAACACCTTAGTATTCCGTCAATGTGGTATTTTCTATGATAAGAATATATTTTCTATGATATAATAGAGGTATCAAACAAGTACCTGTAGAGGCAAACGTGCTCAGCGAATCATCCTTAAATTCATTCATTTTGAATGAAGCATTAAAAAAAAAACTGAATGACTTGCATGACCACGGGCCATGGCACCACGTGGGGCCAACACAAGGGGTCGCAAGCGCCTCAATTACGTCATTTATGCGCCAGTTATGATGCGCCAAGTATGAATTTTCCAAAACGCGTGAATGAAGCACAAAAATAGGCAGAAACAGTAATTAATGCAGTGTTTATGCTATAATATACAATCTAGGCGAATAAGAAGATCAACAAACGTATTTTTAACTCTTTGACAAGGTGATAGACATCCCTCGAGTAAGTTAATGCCATGAACCCACCTGCATGCCCCCCTGTTCGTGCACATCGCATGGTGAGAAAGCTAGCAACAGTCACAGAAGCAAGTCAGGTTTTTATTGTTGATCTCTGTTAGTCATCTACATAAACTGTAATCAAACAGACAATACAGACAGTTGTTTTATATAAAGATGCAATACAAACAGAAACCGATTTCGCTTTGCGACGCTTTTTTGTTGCATCCAGTGAGGTAACAAGGGCCACAGAGCGGTTCCGGCTTATCACAGGCGCCCTGTCACTTCTGGTGTAAAATGGGCTTTAGTTTCGTAGCTCCAGTGTAAAAATAAAGAAGGAAACTTCACTCTTGGCTGATTTGGTAAATGTGGGATTAGGGCAGAAACAGTGTAAGCATCATTTATATAAGTTCACCATCTTTATTAACGACTTTGTGAGAAGTGCGGGTACAAATTCCTTGCAATAAACTCGATAATTCACAAGTTTTTCAGCTTATGAAGGCTGTTGGAGCGCATCATGAGGTGGCTGCCGGCTCTTTTGGGAATCATTTGAGAATATTCCTCCTCAGGATTGTGTTGTGTGAATTCTTCAGTGTGTAAAAATCTCAGCCATCATAAGTTTGGATTTTTATCTCTCATCCACATTTTAGTTCACCGACTTTCTTTTGCTTCTCTGTAGCTCCTCTGTTGCAGGGCTGAAGTGTAGGAGTTGTTGTGTGTTAGGAATTCCACATGCACTGTGTTCTTTCGCTCATGCATGTCGTTATGAGCGTGTGTGTGCAGTTCCAGATTCGGGCAGTGTGTATATGTCCATGCATACATCCAGGAGATGGCGTGTTGTTACGTAAGCCTTCTGCGCCAGGGTGTGTGTGGTTTGCACCTGCAACAGGCCCATTCCACTTTAGCTGCACTGCCCCATCCACAAGCATGTACTCCTTTTTCCCCTGCCTCATTACTGGCCGGCTGGACAGATTCTTATTTGAGCTGATCCTGAGAGAATCCGTCGCTTTTATTTATTTCTTTAATCTTTTCTCATTCTGGTTTTGGCAGGCACAGGCTCAATTCACACAGGAAGAAAAAAACGCTCTAATTAAAGGTTGCTGTTTGACTGCTGTGAAATGCAACCGCCTCGCTATTTTTCTCCCTTCAGTGGCTAAAAGGATGTGAACGACAGCGGGTGACTGTGGAGTCAAGCCGTGATTGTGTGAACGAAGGAATATTTTGGCAAAAAATCGAATTTATAGTTTTCTCCTTACCTCCAATTGTAGTTCAGCGAAGGACTGTTTGGTGTCTGAAGGTTACCTTTTTAATGTTGTGCTGGAACTACGAGGCTAATGTAGCTAACACGTAAAGGAAGCTTATACCCCAATATATACACATAGTACAGACTGCAGGCAATCATTACACACTTGCCTGAAACTCAGTGTTGTTAAGAAATCTTTAGCCTCTCAAACTTTTGCTAGACAGTGCTGTTGCTGATTGTGGCCAAGAACCACCTACATTCACAGGACAAACCAGCCAACTAGGGCTACTCGATTACTATTCACGATTATTATTTCTTGTCCTTTGTTTTCGAGTGTCTCTTTGCTCCTTGGAACGGAGTTACAAGGGGTAGTGGTTGAAATCTTCCCTACAAATAAAGAGCATTTCTTCATTAACAGCTACTAGCGCTGCTCTATAGGCGACCCTGCCAGTCTGCAGTGACAGCAGAGGAGGGTAAAGTTCAGCTCCTCACTGCTGGGCTGTAGTTACATTTAGGGGGTCATATGCCTTCAAAGAGGGGGGTGTGATAATTATTTATTATCGCCCACCCCTAATTCTTCAGTGATATGAAGCTGAAGTCAGATATTCGCCAGCTTCTTGTTTGAATTTTCCCGTTCCACCTTAAATGGAGCCGCAGTTCTGATACCCGAGGTGCCAGAATGTAACTGCTGGACCATTTAAGGTGGAGCAGGAAATGTGGCTAGTTAGCTACTGAGAAGGAACACAGAATTGTGTACATATGGCAGAACGGATGATCAGTCTTAGTCTAGAATATCAGATTAGTTCCTGTACATCTGTGAGACTAACTGATCTCAAATGGATGATGTGTGACTTATGGTATCTATCAAAATGGACAAAAGTACATCACATAGCCACAGACAGTAGAATTTACCATCATGTGACCTCAACTTGGTCTAGGGCTTGGACTATAAGCAATGTCATGAAATCAATAAATTGGGATAAAGATGCTGATAAATACTGATCTTTTCATTATGTAAAACCACAGATTACAGTACATTCAGTTCAACCTTTGAGTGATGCCACAGAGGAAGCTTTTCTGGTTCCCTACAGAACCACATTTGCAAACAAGATTTGTGAGTTTAAAGAACCTTTTAAAGGCTTAAAACCTTCACTGGATGTTCTACACACAAAATCACACAAAAAAAACCCTGCACACTGCACACATTGTTCAGGAATGTTTTGAGGCAGAGGTCTGCACCTCTTGTGGTGCAGGACTAATTTTTAGTGTTGCGCAGGAGTGGGTGGGAATCCAGCCTACTGCGGGGGGGAGTGGGCCGAAGCACGTATGAAGGGAAATCCTGCAAATTAATAAATAGCCAAAATAAAGTAGAATGATCACTAAGTCATATATAAGCAATATAAAATGATAACAGTAAAGCAATTAAAATGAATGAAGCCATTCTAAAGTGTTAATGAGCAGCCGATCACGTGAACAACACGCAGATTCTCATAGCTTACAGAGAGAACAGAGCCTTCACTCTGACGGCCACAGCTGCCCAGCAAAACACCAAAAATAACCGCTCTGTGGTTTAATTCCTGCTTTGTGTTTTCTGGCAATAAATGGTCTTTGGTGAAGTTACTTCACAGTGAGCCTGACGGCCATGACTGCTGTGTTATTTCAGCAGAGGATAATGTATTTCTGAATAAACTGTCAGATATTGGATGCCAGTTTGCTTTAACAGGACCGCGGTCAGGAGCAGGACAAAATGTTTCAGTTGTGGGTGGGAGTGGGACATACGATTTTGATTTTCTGTGGGAGCAGGATGAAATCTTGTGGGACCAGGTGGGAGATGTAGACCTCTGATTTGAGGAACATGGCAAAGAGTTCCAAATCCCCCAGGCCTCAATTTGATTGAGCATCCATAACCCAGGAACAAGTCCGATACATGGCGGCTTCACCTCGCAGAACTTTATACGATCTGCTGCCAACATTTTGGTGTCAGGTGCCACGTTAAGTGTTTCCAGCGTGAATTTAGTCTGAACTTTAGTCCCTTTTTTAATAGATTAGTATCGCACAGTGTCAGAAACCACACAGACAAGTCTATTTGAGATTACTTAATGACTCGTAGCATGCTGTTTTCACAATGCTTTTTGGGTGTATTAGCTTCCATTACTCATCAGCTACATTAGCCTTGTAGCTCGGGTTCAAAGCTGAAGATGCAAACTTTGGAAACAAATCATGTCTTGGTTAATTAATGTTATTTGTGGTAACTGTGAAGATCAGAATTTTTACTGAACTTTTGCTTTAAGAGAGACAGAAGGCAGTTTGCAGTTGCAGTGCTCTGCATGCTGCTCATGTGCTGTCCTGTTTGCCGCAATCGTTTTAGCAGCCTTCTCTCTCTCTCTCTCTCACTCTCTCTCTCGCTCTCGCTCTCTCTCACTTATTCTACCTGTCACTCTCTCTTTTGCTGTCTCACACACATACTTGCTGCAGTGCCTTGCAGCTTTTCTGTGTATCCTACAGAAACAGAGTTCTTAATTGGAGCAGATGCAGTTGTGCATTGATTGTGCATGAATAAATTCATGGTTCACCAGAAAGTCTCCAAAACGTCATGTTACCTGAAACTTAGTCAATCTGACAAGACATGTTTGGTGTCTGAAGTTTGCTTCTTTAGCACTGGAGATACGTGGCCAATATAGCTAACAAGGACGCCTGTATCCATTCTTGATATGACACAGAAATCTTAACAAACAAGTTTTTCAGTATTTAGGGTGTCCACTCTTTGACTGTTTTAGCTTTCATTCTTTTCAGGACTCAATTTTAGTTTTTCAAAGAAATCTGGAGGAATATTTTTCCACACATCCAAAGTTCAGTCTTAGAAGTTGGTTCTGCTTTTTCTGTTTCTCACGATCCAAATAATCCCAAACACATCCAGTGATGCTGAGGTCTGGTGGTCAGTCCATTGTTCAGCTTCTTTGTTTGATGTGTCCGTCTCCTTTTCTCAGTGAGGTTCTTCTTGAACAACTACACATCCTTTCAGACCCACAGCGCTGAGTCGTCTTCTCACAGTGGAAGGATGGACAGAAACACCTGTGGATGTTTTCAGATCTGAAGCAGCTTGATTTTCTCCTCTCTCTCAGAGATGAAAACTTTAAGTGCTGTTTATCTGATGGGGACAGTTTGGGTGTCTATCAAGTCTTCCAGGTGGTCGTTAGGAGTTACAATTTCTCTTCAAATCTTTTTTTTTAAATCCAGTTTTGGAAAGTCTTTTTTTCCCCTTTCACTTTCTTCTTCCTTACACAAGTGCATTATCTCACGCCTAATCTTCTAAAAATATCTCCTGAAAAATGAATAACTTTTTGACTGAAAATTGAATGAATGAAGGGTCTCTGACTTTTGCACAGTGCAATATGTGTACATTAATTTGTGTGTAGGTTCCTGTATGTGAAGTCTTTCTTTTCAGTTAGAAAGTTTCTAAGTGGTCCTCACAGTCTGCGCTAAGTGCTTTGTCGTTTGGCCTGAGGTCAGTGCCAGCTCATTAACCAGCCACTTTCACACCACAGCCATCCATAACATTTACCCCAACTTAACTGCTCCGCCATTATAACACCAAGGAAAAACTGCCGTTTCATCAGGATAAAAGGTGAAAGTCTTTTAAAGACATATGTGCACTAAATAAATACAACTAAATTGAATAATTGATTAAGAACTAACTCAATAAAAATGATCTAAATCATCACATTTGCTTGAATGGACAGAAGAATGGGCAGTTGTGTACGTTTCTAAGCTTTCATTACTTGTTAGCTACATTAGCCTCGTAGCTCTAGTGTCCACTTGCAACTTCACCTTGTCACATCCTGTTCATATCAATGGAGAGCTCTGCCACATCGCATGGTGCATGGTGGGTTGTGGTGTGCGGAAATCTGCCTCGCCGCACGGCAGATTTCAGCTTTATGCAGACTAGACTGGTCTTCATCACAAACGCCAGACAAAACGTAACACTTTCTCTGAGGTTAGAGAGGAGATCTTTCTCTTCTCTGAATCCGTGACAGTTTAACATAATCATAAAAATATTTGGTTTTATACAAATCTGTTGACAGTGAAGATTTGAAGAGCGGAACGTTTGACTGGATAAAGTCTATATTGTTCTGGCCGGAAGGCAATTTATAAACCGTACTTTACTTGTTAAGGTGTGCGTGGATGACTGATGCATTCTGAACTGTATAAAAGCATAAATAGCACAAGTCTGTTTTTTATACTCATTACAAGCTTCAGTGTTACAATACAAAAATGAGAAACTGCCCTAGATACGTCCAAAACGGTTCCTTCATTTCCGTAACACAAACAACACAGAAACGGTTCCCAGCGTCAAACAGAACGTGGCAAGGAAAAGTGCAAAAGGTGCAGATGGAGTAATGATCCAATGATCTAGTGCGTTTAGGTGCCTGTTCTTTTGGCTAATTCTGAACTTACTTGAAGACCACGTACAGTACTCATAAACTGGCAGATTTCACTGTTACTGGCAGATTCAACTCAGTTACTGGCAGATTTAATCCAGTTACTGGCAGATTTAACTCAGTTACTGGCAGATTTAATTCAGAAACTGGCAGATTTAACTCAGAAACTGGCAGATTTAACTCAGTTACTGGCAGATTTAACTCAGAAACTGACAGATTTAACTCAGAAACTGACAGATTTAACTCAGAAACTGACAGATTTAATTCAGAAACTGGCAGATTTAATGCAGTTACTGGCAGATTTAACTCAGTTACTGGCAGATTTAACTCAGAAACTGGCAGATTTAACTCAGTTACTGGCAGATTTAACTCAGAAACTGACAGATTTAACTCAGTTACTGACAGATTTAACTCAGAAACTGACAGATTTAACTCAGTTACTGGCAGATTTAACTCAGTTACTGGCAGATTTAACTCCGTTACTGACAGATTTAACTCAGAAATTGGCATATTTAACTCAGAAACTGGCACATTTAACCCAGTTACTGGCTTATTTCACTCAGCAACTGGCAGATGTACTTCAAAATCTGGAAGATGTAACTCATAATCTGGCATATTTAACTCAGTTACTGGCAGATTTAACTCAGTTACTGTAGCTAGGCTAATGCCAACTAACTTTCCCATCAGTTTAAGTTCAAGTGTAAACTTGTTGTATTTTGTTTGGTTCACAGATATTAAAACAACTCAACCAGCTCTTTCAACAATTAAATGATGAAAAACAAAATTTAAAGTATCATACTAGCTTGAACATAGTACATTTTGTAGAAATTTCAGAAATTCTTTACAGTGTATCCGCCTCTGTTAGCTTTACAGTAGGTACAGAATCACTCATAGTAGGTTACTGAATAATATGTCTCGAGAGTAATAGCTGGATAACAACCCTATAATTTAAGGGACTGTGATTTTCTGTATTCAGACCCAACTCATGCTAATTTTAGTGGATTCATGAGGTGAATGTTAAAGCAGAAAAACGCTGAAGCGCACAGTGCTGTGGGCACTTTTTTGCTGCGTACTCTGATGATTCATTTTGCTCCACCGCTCACATTCGCATTATTAATACACGCTTCAGTTTAGTTAATAACTCTGATAGACGTCCCGCTGCATTTGGCCCTCTGCAACTCCAACTTTTTCCGAAAGGGCAATTGCACCATTTGGCAAGGTGAAATGAATTTGTAAATGAGCGAAATGGCAACTCGCTGGCCGCCGTAATTACTGCAGGACAAAGAAAGCGGCCAGTGGACGAGGTATTATGAAGTCAAGTGAGTCACAATGGTTTAATAGGTCTCTATTGTAACGAGAATGGGCTTGTATTCACACTGCGTGACTGTGTGACAGTCTCATCTCAGTCAGTCCGTTCAGCAGCCTGTGACTGGCAAGATTGCTTTTATTTAGAAGCCTTTGTAGTGGCTGTTGTAGCAAAAGTGGGAGAAGTTCCTCGAATTTATTAATGGTCCCTCCATGGTAGGGGATTGCAATGTTACAATATTTTATCTAGACCTGAGTCCACATATCAGTTAGTGATAACCATCAGTAATGGTTATGAAATCGAGCCAAACTTGTGTTCTAACCAGCTCACAACAGAGCACTTACTTTTTTTTCCTACTGTATTTGTGTTTATTTATATTGTTATATAGTATTTTTTACAAGCAAAAACAAACTTACAGCTCAAATAAGGCTGGCCTAGGACTGCACTGTAGTCAGCAGGCAACTGAGTGGAACCCCAAATGTGACAGCATGGTTTACTCTGGAGGGGAAAAAACTCAGAAAATGAAAAATAGTTTGGGTTGCCAGCTCCTCTGTGCCAGATCCATCTCCTTTGAGGTTTAGGGGAGCAGTGGATAGTTAGGTGGAACGAAAACATGTCGGAATCATTTTATGCAGAGTGCCATTACTGCACACACATAGACTGCTGGCTTTACTGCAGTGCGCTCAGATTCGTTTCTGTGTGACCACAGAATTAACTTCATTTAGGTGTGTCTTCATAGTTTATAATGGTAATGTATCATCTGAATGTGTTGTAAATATTGGTGCAGAATGCAGCTCAACACTATTATGGCTCAATATGAACTTCAGTTTTGGAAAACAGTGTTTTTTGTACATATTCGTAGTGTCGAATGGAAATCAATGAGTGTGTTTACATGCACTTAATAATCCGATAACTACAGAAAATCAGATTTTGATAGTAATCCATTTAACACGTTTATATGCACTTGAGTAATCAGATAATGCGAAACTCCAGGTCTACATGAGTCAGATAGTAGTCAGATTTCTGCTTTGCAACAAGCCAATAAACTCACAGAACAAGACATGAGGTAAAAATAACGTAAACTCAACATCGCGGCACTTTTCCTGAAAATATAAACATACATCATCTAGAAAATGAACAAAATTTAAATCCTTCATTTCATTAAGCACGTAGTTGGTTTCATCATCACTCCAAAAGTGTTTTACTACGTCTCGCAGCAACACTGCTTGCTTATTTCCAGAGTCGCGGTCTATATTTGCACATGCGCAGAATGAGAAATCTGAAAGAAATCAGAGTAAGAGTTTACATGAGCTGAGAAATCTGATTACTGAGCTAAAATCCAGCTCTCTTTATCAGATTTCTTAATCTTCATCTAAACAGGTGAGACAAAAACAGAGTCAAAAAACAGGAAAAAAGATCAGAACACGAACAACACAAAACAGAGTCTAGAGGGTCAGGAAAAACAAAGAGTCAGTAAACAAGGAACCAGGAACCAGGAAAACCAAGAAAAACAAACGGCTCGGTAATGTCCAGCAGGCTGGCACAAAACAATTTGCAAAGTGAATGTGAACACAGATAGGTTATATGGGGTGAGATACAGGTGGTGGAAATCAGGGGAGGTAGAGCGTGGATAGCTGGATGGTACTGAGTCTGGAGTCAGGTGACGTCCCAGTGGTTTCAGCAGTTTTAGATTTTTCATCATTTTAATTTTTAAATTCAAAAACATGCAAAAAGAAATATATAAAGAGTTTTAGTCTGTAAGCAGAGCCTTATTTTAGTCACACCCCTGCATTGTAGAGCAGGAAGTGAGACTGCATCCCTGTTCCTCATGGCCACATCCCATTGTTCTGAATTAAATGTGTCCCAAAGTCTGAAAATCAGTGTGGAACATTAAGAATCGTCATACTGAAACACAGATCTTTGCCTTTTTTCGTTAGCTACTAGCTACGCGAGATTGTTGTCTGCATTGCTATGTTAACCAGCAGTCTGTGTGCCAACCTTCAGGGTTAAAGGGTGAATTAGCAGTTCTACATTAACTCTAACATTTAAGACCATTTATTGTTAAAACTGTGTTGAACGATCAGCAGAGCTTTATTTTACAAAGGAGGATTATTTTATTTTTACCTACAAATCTAACTCTGCTGTGGAGCCACAACAGGACAGTAAAAGAGCTGCACATTGCCGACCCCAACTAGATGAACAGGTTTATTACCCATTTCTATGAATACGCTTCTGTTACTGGCCAAATGGAAAAATAGTCTATTACTATACTTAAAGACATTTTCACGATACATGACACATATCATGATATTCTTACACAGACAAAATGTGCTAGTGCTACCATATTTAAAAACTGCTATCAAAAACTTTAAATACAATAATAATTTAACATTTCACCTACTGTGCTGCACTAAATCCAATTAAGCAGGACTAATGATGCTCTCTTTGTAATGAAGCATGCGGTTTGTCAGTGTTCTTGAAGTATTTGCTCAGAAAAGCCTGCTGTTTATCCCGATAACAAAATTGCTCACCTCTGTCTTGGCTGATCAGCTACATTTGGGGGGAAACAGTGCAAAGTTTTTACCAAACGATCACTTTACGATGAAATTGTTTGATTGACCTACAACATCAAGACAGTTTCCAGACAAAATGAAGAAAACATGACAAAAATACTCCACAGGGACAGAAATGATGGCTAATTCTGTAAGGATTTACATCTGACTATAACATCGTGAAGCTAAATGCTAGAAATACATAAGCAAACCGAAGGCCATCTGCTTTTCAGCGTTCAGCAGTAGAATATTCTAGTAAACCAGGCTGATCAATTTCCCCCAAACTGCTCAAGTGTAATGACGCACTGAAAGAATGAAAAGCCAACTGTGTCTGCTTCATTGATTGTTGTCTGCTGTTTATGGATTTACTTCATTCATGAAGACTTAATCACACTCTGTTCTCTTATTGTGTAGAATAGCTGCGCCTTGTTCAGAGTTTCTTTCTAACTGAACTCTATCAGCGCTGACACTGTCAGAATTATAGATGAAGTTTCACTGGTTAATGCAGGTTCAGGTAGAAACTTCTTTCTGTCATGCTAATCTGTTTCCTATACTCTTTGTCTATTTTGTCCATTCAGGGCTATGAAAGGTAAAAGCTTTGTGCATTTGACTGTACACTGACCAACCACTTCATTAAGTACATCTCCTTAGTTGTACTTTGTAGTTCTACAGTTACAGACTGCAGTCCATCTGTTTCTCTGCATACGTTGTTAAGCCTCTTTCACCCTGTTCTTCAGTGGTCAGGACCCCCACGGGACCACCACAGAGCAGGTATTATTTGCCTGGTGGATCATTCTCAGCACTGCAGTAACACTGACGTGGTGGTGGTGTGTTAGTGTGTGTTGCACTGGTCTGAGTGGATCAGACACAGCAGTGCTGCTGGAGTTTTTAAACACCTCAGTGTCACTGCTGGACTGAGAAAAGTCCACCAACCAAAAATATCCAGCCTACAGCGTCCTGTGGGCAGCGTCCTGTGACCACTGATGAAGGACTAGAGGATGACCAACACAAACTGTGCAGCAGCAGATGAGCTACTCTCTCTGACTTTACATCTACAAGGTGGACCAACAGGGTAAGAGTGTCTAATAGAGTGGACAGAGAGTGGACACAGTGTATATAAACTCCAGCAGCACTGCTGTGTCTGATCCATCATGCTGTGTCTGATGTGTACTTGTGGAATTACAAAGTGCACCTATATGGTCAGTGAAGCTGCTAAAATGGACAATGAGTGTAGAAACAAGGAGCTGTACTTAATGAAGTAGCTGGTCGGAAATAGCTGGTTTTCAGTCGTCACACTGCTTAAACAGTGTGACTTAAATATATAAATCTGCACTCATTTGATATCTTCACAGTCAGTATTGACTGATATTATTGGCTAAACTCATTTGTCCATTCAGGCTGTAGTTATCTGGACTGCATGGATGGTGAAGTGAACGATATGATCTGAACCTCTGACAATGTTTGCATATGAAACCAACTCTTATTTCATTAAAAAACAAGGAGAATTTTTCCCTGATATGGGCCCTTTAGCTCTCTCTCCTCCAGCTGTTGTGTTCCTCACCACAACTCTGCAAAAGAAAGTACACGCTGGGGTTCTGTGCCGCATTTAGAGCGTCAGCTGTATCGCTCTCCATCGATGTGTCCATTGTAGTGCTGTGACGCACAGAAAGCCGTATTGATCGAAAGCTGCTGGACGGTGTCCGTGACTCCTGGGCCGGTCCGGCAGCGAAACTGTGTGAACGATCGCAGATAGTCGGCAGCCTCTGTTAGACAGGGATTTATCCCGCTGACATCTTTTCACTCACACACTGGACGTCAATACGCTTCCTGTTCAGAAGAAGCTGGCCGGCAATGACTGGAGCTGAAAACCAGCTAACGGCTTCCGAAAGGGCTCAGTGACCTGAGGAGGAGGGAGTTCTCTCTTTTTGTGTGACTTCTTGTGAGCGAAGGAAGCATTCTGAAGAAAGCAGACCGCTGTACGCTTTCTCTCCAGAGGATTTCATTCACCAGAGTGTTGGCAGAATGCTCCTTTTGGCAGAGTGAGCTGAAGATCCAGGAAGCTGCGTGCATTCAGCAGTGCACTCTACCATCGAATCACATCCACAAAACAACTTCACCAGAGTAGTTTTCATTTTAAAAGTACAGAAGTGTAAAAGGCCCAGTCCCATTTCTTATTTTTACCCTTACTCCTTGTTTTGAAGTGTCACCTTGCCCCTTGGAACTCAGTTACAAGGTGTAGTGGTCGAATTCGTCCTCTACAAAATTTGACAACCCTCATATTAAAAAGAATATTGCTTCATTAACAGCTGCTAGCGGTGCTCTATAGGTGACCCTTCCAGTCTGCAGTGACAGCAGAGAAGGGTAAAGTTTAGCAACCTCACTGCTGGGCTGTAGTTGCTTTCAACCTGGGGGTAACAACATAAGACTTATTATTTGGTAACATTTAAGGTTAGTATTTGGTGCTGCTCAATACGGTGGCTTGCAAAAGTACTGGGAATCTGAATCATTTTCAACTTTATAAACAACCTGATGGTCAAACCGGTGATTTCCAAAGGGTAAAATGAGGCAGGATGAATGTAATCAGTAGGTTCCTCCATGAGGCAATGAGTCAGGCCAACCTGAGATATCAAAGGTACCAAAAATGGACATATCAGGATGCCCTTGACCACAAAACCAGAAGCATCACACAATCCAAACTGAGCGGTCACCAAAAATACCACCTACTTTAGAAGACGTTAGTCAGAGTCACGTTAGTTTTTGTCAGAGAAATTTCACAATTTCTTTTTTAAGTGGAATTCACTGCGTCGAGTGGTTTTGCGTTACAGCGACTTCCAGAGCGAAAACATTTCATGTGTGAACTTATTGAGTCAACTTTGACATGCAAATTCAGATCCTTGACTGCAGCCCTACTGCTTTTGTTGTGTTGACCTCTGAAGGAGCAGGACTTCATAAAGCAGCATCGAAGATCGAAAACAGAGGAAATGCTAATGAAATGCTAATTTTAGAAGTGTCTAAACAACACCCTTTTAACGTGTTCACCCCACTGGCTATAAAGAAACACAGAAAAATAGACGGCATGATACAGAAGTTGGAACACTGTATTAGGTTTTGTATCTATCTGTATCTTTTACTGATTATTATATCGCTCTTGAATGAGTCGGTTCTTCAAAGGTTCTTTAGTTCTACACAGAACTTTAAGGTAGAAAATGGTTATATATAGCACCACAAAGGGTTCTGCCATTTTTACAAGCTTGACATTGTGACAATAGATAACCCCTTTTTGGTGCTATATAGAACCATAACTAACACAGTCTCCATCAATCTGAAGAACCATTTCACCATGCAAAGAACCATTAAAGCATAAAATGGTTCTATATAAAACTCATGGTTCTGTATAGAACTCATGGTTCTAAATAGAACCATTGCCTTTACTAAAGAACCTATGAAGAACCATCTTTTTTAAGGAAAAGCCAGAGTAAGCCACATTGTTAACTGCTAGGTTAGCTGCCTAGCCAAGCGCTTCTGCACATACAAATGATGCCACTGCCTCCAACCATGCTAGTTATCTGTACTGCACTACATTGTTTACATCATTATCTGGAATAATAATGTTCACTTTTCTCCTTTTTTTGTTTGTGTCTGGTGAGTTAGCTCGCTTGCTAACTGCAGCAAAATGGAGGATCCTTTTTTGTTGCCAATCTTCCAGTCCAGCCTTGGTCAGGGCTAGTTTGCAAGGCAACGAGAACTGTACGTTTGTAGGATGACCACAGCTTTAAAGATAAAGGCCTGACTGGTATGAACGTTTTTGTGGTTAATAATTAATTAATAAAACAGTTAATTAAAAAAAAACTTTTATGGTTTTTAAGAGTTTTAAGAATCACATAATGCAGTGTGATTCATTTTCAGCAAAAATCATTGGGAAACTTGTTATGGTTGTGAAAAAGAAACGGATCGGACGATATCTTGGCGAAAACTCCAGAGAAACCTGGTTCAGTCTGCATTTTTCAGTTTTCATCAAGTCAGTGATCTGAAGGTTCTCTACTAAAATACTCTTTAAGTCTGCATGGTCTATTTTGTAATATTACAGAGTTGCACAGGTAGAGTTTGAATACTTGTTCATCATCAGTAACAAGGAGCAACCTGAACTCAACGTTTCTGATGCTGATGAGACGTTCCCATCTCAAAGTCATTACAATTCTGCTGCTTAAATCTTCACTAGAAGGTTTTTGGAGGTTTCTCTGGAGGTTCTTGGTAATTTGTATGAAAGTTGTTTCAAGGGTTTTCTCCACTGCACTGTTTTCTTGTCATCAACTGCAGCTGTTTTCCTTGTTATTGATTACTAATTATGCAAACATTCATTTGTTTTGTTATTTTCATTGTTAATTATTATGCTCATGTTCTGTCCTAAGGCTCTGATTTAATTTTTGATTCTTTTAGCATTTTGTCAGTTTATGCTTGACTATGACACACAGAAGGAAAACGGTTGATGAGGTCAGTAGGTTGTAGGCACTGTTAGGCTATTGACAACTACCAACCAGTAGTAGTAACTTATACACTGCTGTAAGTAGTGGGTTCAGTTGGATTGAACATAAAAAAACACTCTTATTTCAAAACCATGGACAAATGTACATCTAGTGAAATCTGGTAAAGTAGATTTTCAACAGCATTAGTATTGGGCTTAGCTTAGGATCAGGTTTTGGGTAGAGGTTAAGGTTAGATTGAGTGCTAGGATTTAGGCTAGGGAGAGGTAAATTTAATAGATAATAGTGGAATGTAATTAAAAGTTGGCAGGTACGAGTCAGAATATTCGATTTGCTGTGAAAGTTTAAAAAATGTAATTTTCAATATGTGAATCAGCTTGTCTATAACATTATATGTTCTCACAAGAACCATGCTCTCTGTACTCCAAAAGAGGGCAGTCAAGAGCCTGAGTCTTATGTTTTGGTCGAAGTTTCTTGTCTGTTTACTCCAAAGAAAGAAACATAGAAAGGCTACTGCAGCCGTCTAAAGGCTACTTCACGCTGGACAAGAAGCTCTATTTGGTATCAAGTAAAAATCTCTTCACAAACTGCCTCTGAGACAAGTGCCACTGAGTCTTTTCCATCATTGGGACAGCTCAGCATGTTTGGAGGAGAATGCTAAATGCTAATTCTGTTACATCAGCTAACCAAGGCCCATGTTGGCTAGAATTGTGCTGAGTTGTGGGGAGAGGAAGGAACATCTCACCCACCCAATTATAGCATAGGCCAATTATTCTGTCTTGGACTCCCAGTTATGAACAGCTATGGCATCATCAGGGATCAAACTGGCAACCTCACAATGACTTACATCATGATGACTCACGATGACTTACATCAGGGTGTTTTTAGTGTGAATACATGGACTTTCTATACACCAATGGGCCACAAAGTTATGACTACCTGCTCAAAATGCTCTGAGCCGACAATCCATGGACTCTACAAGACCTACAAGACGGTGCCCTGTGGTATCTGGCTCCTAGACATTAGCAGCGAGGTGCAGCAGCCGTGGATCGAACTTGCTGTTCCCGCACATCCCACAGATGCTTGTTTGGGTTGAAATCTAGTTTGGAGGTCAGGGCAACACCTTGTCATGTTCCTCAAACCATTCCTGAACAATGTGTGCAGCGTGGCTGGGTACATTATCCTGAGGCCACAGCCATCAGGTAATACTGTTGACATGACCAGTGTACCTGGTCCGCAACCATGATTAGGTAGGTGACGTGTCAATTCTACGTCCACCTGAAGGCCTGGACTCAGGGTTTCCCAGCAGATCATTACCCAGAGCATCACACTCCCTCCACCGGCTTGTCTTCTTCCTACAGTGCATCCTGATATCATCACTTCCTCAGGTAAATGACACACATGTACCCGGCCATCCACGTGATGTGAAATAAAACGGGACTCATCAGACCAGGCAACCTTCTTCCATTGCTCCAAGGTCCAGTCCTGAAAGTCTCATGCCTATTTTAGGTGCCTTTAATGGAGGATAGGGGTTAACATGGGCACGCTGACCAGACTGCGACTACCGGTCTGCAGCTATCGGTCTTCAGACAGGGTTCCTCCTGTAACCACCATCAAAAATTTAAATGACTTGTGTCACAATAGCCCTTTTATTGGTTTGGACCAGACGGGATATCCTTAGTTGCCCTTGCACATCAATAAACTTTGGGTGCTCAGTACCCTCACTCTGGTTCATGGTTTGCCCATCCTTGAACCACTGTTGGTAGGCACACACCCCTGCTGACCAGGAGGACTCAGACCCAGTCGTCCAGTCATACTGATTTGTCTTCACTCCTGCCCATTTGTCCCATATCCAACATGTCAACTTCGAGATCTGACCACTCACCTACGATCTAATATAGTGGTGACCTTGACATGTGCCGTTACGAGATAGCCAATGTTATTTGCTTCATCTGTGAGTGGTCATTAAGCTTTGGCTCATCAGTGTAGATGGGGAAACAGTGCATTTTGAAACTTTTAACAGTGTTTACATAGTACTCAAACTCTTTTATTTTGAAATAGCAAAGAAATATGGTTTACCCAGGTTTGGCCCCTTTAACTGGCATGCAGTGGCCTTGCATTAGGTCAGCAGCAATTTTGTCGGCCTGCGTACATGTGGGTGGACTATTGAGTGGCTTCTGGATTTGCCGTGACCTGGGGATATGGGGTTTGTGTTGGAGAAGCTTTCTCTGCTGCTGTGGGACAGTGTTAGCGTTCTGCCACTGTCCGCTATGTGCAGGTGGAGTTTGGGACTGCTCTTGCGTGAAATTACTCTCTCTCTCTCTCTCTCTCTCTCTCTCTCTCTGTATCTCTCTCTGTCTCTCTCTCTCTTCTCTGTCCATCAGCACTGGGACTGCTCACTTTCAGAGCCCTGTCTGTAGCTGGATTAGCATTCTGAGAACGTTCTGAAGTTTTAGCATGGCTCTGTTCCAAGTTTCTTTCCTGTTTTTTTTTTAATGAGGTTGAATTCTGGAGAGCAGCTTGGAAATCGATACTGCAAGCTTTTCATTCATTTACCTCCACTTTGTGTCAACTGCATTTCAAAATCAAACAGCTGTGCTGTAAAGGAGTTTAGTGGTGCAGGGCATGTTTGAAACTTAGTGCTATTAGATTGCATTAAATCAGCAGCAGTTGTTAAATGGAAGTGACCGACTGACATTTCAGAAGCACCATATTCATAAAAATCTTTTGAACAGTGAAAGTGGTTTAGACTGACATTTAAATGAGTTTAGGCTGAAATGAAATGAATCACTGAAGGGGGATTTCCTACTGTGGTTGCTTTAGCTTTCCAAATAGTTTGTCCTATGTATAGCCTTTAGGGCAGGTTTACTAAAAGAGGCATAAATTACTCATGGCCTACAGAGACTTTATAATAGTATTTTGCTTATGTCCTTTTTGTATGGAAGCTCGCTCCCAGCAGGAATGAAAAGTTTCTAGCAGCATAATGACTTGTTTTCTCTGTGCTTTGGCTTAGTAAGATAAAATAGTTATTATGTTGTACAGGGAGATTCACTCGAAAGAGGCCTTTAATATTCTGTTGTAACTCCCGTTAGGATGAAGCAATCTAAACCAAAAAAAAATGTTACATACATTGACGTATGTGTAATCGATTGCATTACATGCAATGCTGGAAGTGATCTCCGTTTTCTGCCAGACACATTTCGACATGACGCTCCGTGTTCCTGAACATATCGGCAAGAATTAGAGAAGATAAACGTTGCGACGGCTGTCCGGCGCCTACCTCATCACTCTGACGCAGGGGCATCCCAGCTTGTGCAAAGCTCTATATACTGAGGAGCACATTGTTTGGAAGTTCATTTCTGCCAGGAATTAGAAAAAATTGTTGTTTACTTTTTTCCCTATTCTGTTTTTTGGCAGCAGTCAGTGAGTGTGTATACATGCACTCAGTAATCCGATCATAATCAGATTTCTGCAGTTATCTGATTACTCAAATGATCATGTAAACAGCATACTCAGATTTCTTAGATTGGAGTAAGGTCTAGAAATCCGATTAAGAAATCTGATAAAGAGAGCTGGACTTTAGCTCAGTAATCAGATTTCTCAGTGTATGTAAACTCTTACTCTGATTTCTTTTGGATTTCTCAGTCTGTATATGAGTGGAAATAGATGGCGGTGCTGGACGTAAGCGAGCAGTTTTGCCGCAAGATGCAGCAAAACACTTTTGGAGCGACACTGAAACCAAATACATTCTCGACGAAATGAAGGATTTAAATATTCTTCATCTTCTAGATGATATATGTTCTTATTTTCAGGTGAAGTGGCGCAATGTTTTTAAAAAAAGCCATGGCATGAAGTTACTGTCTGACTCATGTATACCTGGAGTTTCCCCATTATCTGATTCTTCAAGTGCATGTAAACACGTTACTGACAAAATCTGATTTTCTGCAGTTATCAGATTATGATGTGCATGTAAACACGCTCAGTATGTCCAAATTTGTACCAATTTTGTAATTTGTCGTTTTGTTTCCAAATAATTACTTGTTTTCTCAATATTTTGACTTGAAATGAATAATTTAAATAATGACTTATGTCAGTTTTGACTTAATATTTCAAAATAATGAGTTATCTCTTAATAATAATTGTTTTCAGGAAATAACTTGTTTTTTGACATTGAGTAAACAGTCAGAGTGTATGCAACGCATGTATGAGACAAATGACTGTAGAAAGCTGAAGTTGGCTTCTTATCTGAATTTCCCAGTCCACCTTAAATGGTGCAGCGGCTACATTCTGGTGCCTGTACAGGTACACAGAAAATTGGAACAAGAAGCTGCCAACTTCAGCCTTGTAGAAATTAAGACATGAAACAACACAGGGCACCATTGGGCACTATATCAGAGAGCAATATTGAAAAGTTGATCTATATATTGTTCAGTTTTGTTTTTAATTTTTTGCACAATAAAAATATTTCAGTTGTTAAAAATGATTCTTATTCAAAAGTGAAGCGACGTCCCAGAATAATCATAACCTATCATCTAAAATGATTTTAATCAAAAAAGTATAAATACTGTGGTATATAATGAAACGGTCAGAAATTTCAATTATATATCAGTTACTAAACATTTTGGTCACTTAGGATCCTGCCTCTTGAAGCTCCACCTTGCTGGTGTAGAGTTAGAGACTGTAGCTCATCTGTTGATGCACAGTTCATGTTAGCCATCCTCTAGACCTTCTTCAGTGGTCAGGTTTTGACCACAGAGACGCTCTTTTTGTAGCCTTCTATGATATTGCTATGGCAAAAGCCAGTACCAAAGTAATAGCTAAAGACCCAGGAAACCTAAATCTGTGTTTTGTTTCTAATTAGGTTAGCTTTTTGCAGGCAAACCGTAAACATGTACTAAGTTTACCCTTTGAATAATGTTCCAGTGACCAATAAATGACCAATATGTTTCACTATATTTCTCTCCTCTCGATGTAAACTGGGCGGTCCCAATCTTGGGTTATGTTTCCATAAGCATTCCCCTGACCAATCACAGCTCATAAACCACACCCACACAGTTCTCAGATAGGTCTGATCACCAGTTTTTAAGCCGTGTTTTATCATATTTATATCTTACATTTTCCATTCAAGCTTTGCTGGATGTTTAATATAACACTTATGTTTAGTATCATACAAATATTTTAAATATTTTATCCAGTGTTCAGCCCTATTTCACACCGTGTATTATGAATATAGGCCAATTGCTTTTAAAGCATGTCTTGGCCAAGCCTTGCTGTATTAGGCCTATTTCCTTCCTAACTTTCATTCCAGTGGAAGCCCCGTTTGGGCCTGGACGTTGTGGTGAGCTTGCTGACAGGAAGACTCACACTGGGGGGGATGAAAAGTATGAATGGCAGGCGCATAATTTGATCTCTTTCCTTGGGTCTCAGCTGTTTACGCTTCGTCATATTCAGCAGCTCCCAGAAGCTTCCGAATGTTCAGATCCACAAGACTGAAAGATGATGATTCGGAGAGGATTGAGGGGCTTTAGGTGGATCATATGATGCAGACAACCTGCTGGTGGAGTTTAAGGTTTGAAATATGTTTTTTTACACAGGCTTCACTGTAAACAGCCGCCTGCCATTGCTTTAAAGTGATGGTTCAATTAGATATGAATGAAGTCTAGCTAATTCACCCTAAATATAAAAGTTCTGCTTTCTTTTTAAAACATGAATATTACAAAAATAGTTGGCATGTTGTACAAAGACACAGAGTGCTTCACCTGAGCATCTGCCGCACTTTTCAGATAAGTTTGCAAACCCCAGGCCTAGCAACATTTTAGCAACTACCTGGGATAACATAGCAATGGCCTAGCAACACCTTAGCAACTACCTGGGATAACACAGCAAGGGTCTAGCAACACCGTAGCAACAACCTAGGATAACATAACAAAGGCCTGGCAACACCTTAGCAACCACCTGGGATAACATACAAAGGCCTAGCAACACCTTAGCAACAACCTGGGATAACATAACAAAGGCCTGGCAACACCTTAGCAACCACCTGGGGTAACATAACAAAGGCCTGGCAACACCTTAGCAACAACCTGGGATAACATAACAAAGGCCTAGCAACACCTTAGCAACAAACTGGGATAACATACAAAGGCCTAGCAACACCTTAGCAACCACCTGGGATAACATACAAAGGCCTAGCAACACCTTAGCAACAACCTGGGATAACATACAAATGCATAGCAACACCTTAGCAACAACCTGGGATAACATAACAAAGGCATAGCAACACCTTAGCAACAACCTGGGATAACATAACAAAGGCCTAGCAACACCTTAGCAACAACCTGGGATAACATAACAAAGGCCTAGCAACACCTTGGCAACAACCTGGGATAACATAACAAATGCATAGCAACACCTTAGCAACAACCTGGGATAACATAACAAAGGCATAGCAACACCTTAGCAACAACCTGGGATAACATACAAAGGCCTAGCAACACCTTAGCAACAACTTGGGATAACATACAAAGGCCTAGCAACATCTTAGCAACAACCTGGGATAACATAACAAAGGCCTAGCAACACCTTAGCAACAACCTGGGATAACACAACAAGACTTTCATAGTTCATCAAGCCAACTTTAGTTTAGTTTATTCTTAAACTTACTTTTTCAGTCCGTAATTTTTTTTTTTATTTCCATTTCATGTAATATGCCTACATTACTGTCATACATATAAATGTAATGATTTCTGCTTGGAATGTTTGAAGCTCCTGCATCAGTTCAAAACGGCTTCACAGCAAGTAAAAACAATATTTTCTCAAAATGGACAAATCCTTTTCCCTTTAAGTTCTAAATATGTCGTAAATAAGGACAGTTAATGTCCTCCATTTGCTTTCCAGCTATTGATACTCAGTAGCTTCCAAATGAAGACGGACAGAGCTCGTGCTCAAATAAACAAACATCACTCACTGCTGCCCCCTAAAAGTGAAAGCTGAAAACTGTGGCACTTGTGATCATATTAAACGATTGCAATCAACTCATAATTGGGATCAGGCGATTATGTATTACCTGCCTCCCAAGCGTTTTGGCTTAGGAGCACAATAAAAACAAACAGTGAGAGTGTAAATAGAAAATCACTGGCTGTTCAGATTCTTCATGTTGGTCCAGAAGAACAGTTTCAGTCTGATATGCTCTTATAAGTCCAAATCCAAAGCGTTCGCTGTGCCGAGACGTTTTATTATGGTTTGTACTTCACAGTAACAGAGAGGCAAATATTCAGTGTTTCACCATAAGCCACTTCACACCTTTGTGAATTATTATTTTTTTTAAAGCAGTGGTCACTCTAAAGGTCAGCGGCTCTTGGAAGCTGAACTGCCCCATCCTCTTGTGGTTATGCCATTTATTCTTCCCCTAGACTGACAGGTGCGCTCTGATGAAAGGACTATGGTCAGCAGGTGAGAATCCAACTGGTCAGTCGCAGTAGGTCAGGGTATATGAGGCATACACTTAAAAAAGATGGTTCTTCAGGGGTTCTTTAGTGAAGAAAAAGGTTCTGTATTTGCATAATTAAAGGGTTCTTAGCATTGATAAAGGGTTCTTTAGATTGATAGAGAATGGGTTACGATGTCAAGCCTGTAACAACAGAAGAACCCTTTTTGGTGCTATATAGCACTCTTTTTAAAAAGGTTCTATGTAGAACCATAATAAAAAACACTCTCCATCAATCTAAAGAACACTTTAACCCTTCATAATCATGCAAAGGCTTCTTTGAGTGTTCGTGGTTCTATATAGAACCATATTCTTTACTAAAGAATTGACAAACCATCTTTTTAAGTGTGGATGGTGAGGCTGGAAGGCTGCACATTGTAGTGTTTGCTTCATTTTATCAGCTAGTGAAGTTGAACTCAGCACGATAGGCCAGGGAGGACGCTACACTCCTACTGTCCACTAGACAAGGGGTCGGCAACATGCAGCTCTTTTACTGTCCTGTTGCGGCTCCACAGCAGAGTTAGATTTGTAGGTAAAAATAAAATAATCCTCCTTTGCAGTAAAATAAAGCTCTGCTGATCGTTCCACACAGTTTAAACAATAAATGGTCTTAAACGCTGGAGTTAATGTAGAACTGCTAATTCACCCTTTAACCCTGAAGGTTGGTGCGCAGACTGCTGGTCAACATAGCAACGCAGACAATAATCTCACCTAGCTAGTAGCTAACGAAACGGCAAAGAGAAAGATTTAAAACAAACATCGATCATTTGAAGACGAATGGACTTATTTGCATTTATAAACACTCCAGCTGGTTTCCTGATACGTTTAATCTGCAACGAGAAACTGTCAAACACTAAAAAGCTGTGAAAATGAGGTCAGCTTCTCGTTTGAATTCTCCAGTTCCACCTTAAAAGGTGCAGCAGTTACATTCTGACACCGCAGGCACCATTTAAGGTGGAACAGGAAATTGAAGCTGGTGAATAAGAAGCGACTTCAGCCTTGTAAAAAGACGAACGTTGAGAGACATTTTACAAGAAATGATTCTACTTTTGTGTAACAGTTTCCTGCCGGAGATGTGAGAAAAGCGGCTATAGCTGAGCTAAAGCTGAAAGCAGAGCAAAGTTAGTCTGCGTTTTTGTTTATATTTTTAGCCTATACTAGCATATTAACACGTACTGAGACACATTTACAGCCAAGATGGTAAAATAGATATAAAATCTTGTGGCTCCCAATGTGGTTTGGGTTGCTGACCCCTGCACTAGACTGTCCATAATTTTCAGCAGTGTAGAGGTTACACATGACAACAATGACAACAATATTTCAGTAGCCCTAAACGAGGCTATTGATCAGCTCTAATTACATCACAGTGCAAAACTAAGGTAGCAAACTGCAGACCCCAAATGACCCCAAAGGAGGACTGTGTAGATGTGATTTTTGGCCACACTGTCGCTGTAAGGAGGAAAGGCCTGCTGTGTTTCGCCTGCTGTGTGTCTAATTCCAGCCGTGGCCCGTTTAGCGGCTGTTTCGTGTCTCTTTCTTTCGGGAGATGAGAGAATCTGAGTTTAGCAGAAGGCTATAAATGGCTTTTTCTCCGTAAGCTCCTTCTGATGAGCTAAAAACAACGAGCCGTCGCTGCGGGGTGTTTATACCAAATTCCAGCAGCCCCTCAGGATGAGGCTGATGTGCCAGATCTGGACTGAATGAAGGATTTACACACACACACTCTCGTCCTGTCTCGTCTCTCTCATCCCTCGCTTTTACCTAGCGTCCCTCTCTCTCTTCATTCTCTCTCCTCTCTGTTACTGTTTCTTTCAGTCTTTCAGCGTCTCTCTCTCTGCTCTCTCTCGATGTCTTTTCTCTCTCTGTTCTCTTTTCTTCTTCTGTCTTTTAATCTGTTTCTTTCACTCTCCTTTTGTCCTTTTCTTCCTCTTTCTCTCTCTCTCCACCTTCTCTTTATTTTTTCTTTCTCTCCTCTTTTTTCTGTTTTTTCTCTTTTCTGTCTTCTCTCTATTTCTCTCTCATTCCCTTTCTTATTGTCTTACTGTCTTTCACTCTTCATCTCACTCTCTCTCCTCTCTCTTTTTATCTCTCACCCCCATCTTTACACACTCTCTTCCCAGTATCTCTCTTTCGCCTTGTCTTACTCTCTTTTTCACTCTTTCTTTTTCTTTTTGTCTGTTTCTCTCACTCTTTTGTCCTTCTCTCTCTCTTTTTCTCTCCCTGTTTTTTCTCTTTTTTGTTCTTCTCTTCTCTCCATTTCTTTTTTCTCTCTCTGCTCTCTCCCCCTCTCTTTCTTTGTCTTACTCTTTCTTTCACTCTTCATCTCACTCTCTTCTCTCTCTGTCTCTCTCTCTATCTCTCACCCCATCTTTACACACATTCTCTCTTTCTCCTTTTCACTTTTTTCTTTTTGTGTTTCTCTCACTATTTTTTGCCCTTCTCTTCCTCTCTGTCTTTTTCTCTCCCCTTCTCTTTTTTCTTTCTTTCTCTTTTCTCTTTTTCTCTCTGCTGTCTCCCCCTCTCTCTTCTCTTCATCCCCCTTCCTCTCCTCAATCTTCCCCTCCTTTATCTCTCACCTCCATCTTTACACTCTCTCTCTATCTCTCTCTCTCTCTCTCACCTGTGACCATTTGTCCTTTATCAATGAAGGGAAACTCCACCAATTTTACAAAATATGAGCATAATTAAATCTGTATGAGTGTGAATAAAGTCATTCAGAGTGGTGTAGTGTAAAATGCTCCATTGTAGAGAAACTTACTAAGTCAGAATTGTTCACAGTGGTGGTAATAGGAACCAGACGTCAGGAGAGTCTAATGCCTCTAAATGCTACATCGTGGAAAGTTATTACATGAAATGGTTATAAATGATCTCTGAGAGATTCTGACATTTAACCCAAAATCATGTTTTTTTCTGATTCATATTTTATGATCATCAGCATTACATCAGCATCAGTGACAGCATCTTCATTGGTCAGGCCCATCGTCCTTGGCTTCACAGACAGACTTGCTCTCATTTAACTCCACACTGACCACTCTTAAAGGGCAGTTCCATCAATTTTTCAAAATTTCTGCATAATTTAAATGATTGAGACATCAACAAAATCATTCAGAGAGGTTTGATGTGTAATGCTCCGTTCTAGAGAAACTTGCTGGCTTAGAATACTTATAATGGTGGTGATAGGAACCAGGGGTCGTGATGTATGTGTTGCAAATAAAGCCATTTTATTTATCTAAACCACCAGTGAACCTACATGTGTCCTCTGAGTTTTTTCATGTAATGCTGATGATGGTAAAATAGTAAAACCTGAAAAAATAAGTTTTCTTTGGGGACTATTTTACCTTATAACACCCTGCTTTTATCCTCCCACCATGAATGGATTTCAAAACATATGTTTAAAGCCAAAACCTGAATTTTAAAACAATGTCTCTGGCATCAGGTAGCATATTCATTACCATCATCTGTGAGCGAGCTTATAGAGCCATTAAATACTGTAGACGTCTGGTTCCTATCACCGCCACTGTGAACAGAGCGGACCATTTCACACTGAGCCACTCTTAATCAGGCAAAATTTTGGAAAATCAATCGAATTCCTCTTTAAAGTGTGGTCTCTAAGCTGCAGACTGGCACTGCCATGTGTGCGGAGCTTCCATTCGAAGGCGCAGCTGCAGATCAGGGTTGTAATCTGCCCCTTTGGCTCAAATCCCCACTGGAATCCACATAAAGGCACTTTTGCTATTAAGCGCTTCACCCACGCATCCGCACAATTTCACACGCGGAGGCCTAAACTGAAAACGCTATAGAAAAATACCTCACAGAAACTGAAAAAAAAACCCACCATACTTTTTTTTACCCTCTAATTAGTGGTCATTTAGACTGCAATCATGCTAGCTTTATTCATGTTCTTTCTCTCTCTTTCTCTCTCTCTCTCTTCCCCCTCCCCTCCAACAGGTGTTGCCGGGCATACTGCAGAAGCATTGCTGCATCCTACCAGATAGGAACACAGGTAAACACAGCTGTCTGTTTCTCACACACACACACACACCTGTGTGATCAGGTGGAGAGAGAGCCAAAGGCCACTGCACTGGCAGCTGCTCTCAAAACGCCACTCACACAGCGGCATGTTGACACAAGGAAGGCGCTTGACCCGGCTTTTTCAGGAGAACGAGGCTCGCAGAACGTCACTCAGGGGAAGACAGGCAGAGACAAGATGGTACATGAAGTACAACGTGTTTGTTTCAGTTTAAAACTGAGCAGTCTATAACTGAGATGTCACATTCTTCAGTGGCAGTCGTAATGCTTTAACAGTCAAACCGCACACATTTTGCTTCTGCGGTTCATTTTAAAGGTGCAGTGTGTAAGATTTAGGGGGATCTATTAACAGGAATAGAGTATAGTATACAAAACCATTTTCTTTAGTGTATAATCACTCCTAACTACAAACTTTTGTGTTTTTGTTAGCTCAGAATGAGCCCTTCATACCTGACTAGGGAGCAGGTTGCCGGTGCTGGCTCACCATTTTGTTGTGAGAAGTTTGGTAACTCACTATTTAGCATAAAAAAGCAAGGGATGGTGAATCCTCACCATCAAAGAAACAAAAACATAATGAAGCAAAACTAAATTGGGACATTTAATGGCAAAAACTTGATGACCACCGTTGGTTCTACTACATGCTCAGAAAAGAAGGGGTGAGGGAGGGTCTTCAGTTGGTTGCAGTCTGCAACTTCACCACTAGATGCCACTCAACCTTACACACTGCACCTTTAAAAAGTTAAAGAGCAGCACCAATTAAGTTCTGGTACTTCATCGTGTGACATTTTGATTGCTTATCAGTGGGAATTCTGGTGTTTTTTTGAATTCCATAATTTAATCATTGAGATGTAAACAAATTCATTCAGAGTGGTTTGGTGTGAAAGGGTTAGTTGTAGAAAAACTTACCAGCTATGAGTGGTGATGATAGGAACCAGGGGTCACAATATCTACGACATTTTGTTTACTATGTAAAATGTACACATATAGGTGTCTTCAAAGTTTTATATGTAATGTTGATCATGGTAAAATAAAAATCTGAGAAATATGCTTTTTTTTGGGATTGCTTTGCCTTCAACACCCTGACTGTATCCCTCTGCCATATATATATATATACATATATATGTGATAATTTTTTATCACATGTATTTGTGATAAAACTTATTTCAGAACTACTGCAAAACAACATCTCAGACATCAGACTGTGTACTCATAACCGTTTCATGTAATAACATTCCAGTGAGGGTCTTTTTAAATTTTTCTGACGTCTGGTTCCTATCACCACCACTTTGAACAATTCTGACTTTGTTTGGAAGTTTGTCTAGAATGGAGCAACCACTGTATATGATTTTGTTTACATTTTAAAGATTTAATTGATAAAAACTGGTGGAATTCCTCTTCACTGTGCAGTGAGTAGGGGTGGGCAATATGACAAAATATAATGTCTTGATAATTATAGATATTCTCACAATACATGATGTGCATCACAGTGTACAGGTTTTTGAGGTGTGAAAAAAACTCATTAGTGCCATGAAAAATTATGATTACAATGATTTTATTAAACGTTTCGTATACTATGTGGGCTAAATTAAAATGGGCCTAATGAAACTTGCAGTTGCTCAGTGCTCTTTAAGTACTAGTGATATCCACAGTATGCTCAGAAAAGCATAAAGTGGCGTAATGTATCACAATAATGATAAATACCATCATGTAACCCACCCCTAGCAGTAAGTGTGCTTGATAATGCCAGATTTTAGCCATCATATTTACATTAGTTGACATTAGGTACTTGCTACTGTGGCTTATTCTTCCAGCTAATGACTGTTGCTTGCTTACTTAGCTAGCTAACTGGCTAGCATTTATTTCTACTATGTTATTGGTAACTTAGCTTAACATTAGTGTCACATTTTAGCTTGCTAACATTATTTGCCTTAGATGTGTGAGCCTGTACGAAAGCTAGTAGTCTGTTTTTGCTGTCAGTCATGCTAGATGCCAAGGGTTTCTAGCCTAGCTAAGGTTACAGTTGTTCTGACAGCTCTTTGAAGCCCAGTAAGGAATTGTTGTAACTGGCAGTCATTACCACTGCAGCCTCAGAGGGTTTTTAACAACATCCAAATAGTCAACCAACACTCAGAATTGGCCCAGAACTGTCAGCTATCTGGGATCAACTCACCCACTATAGCGTACAGTACCTACAGCGCCTACGATGTGCCATATAGCATGTACTGTGCTTAAGCATGTATCATTATTAACCATGGTGCTGTTTCACCTACTCCTCATTGGGGCCTTTAACATCTTAGAGACTAAGAAATCAAGCAGAAAACTGAGGTTTAGGATTTTCATCTCATAGAAACACCAATCAGGCATAACATTATGACCACCTCCTTGTTTCTGCCCTTATTGTCCATTTTATCAGCTCCACTTACTATATAGGTGCACTTTGTAGCTCTACAGTTACAGACTGTAGTCCATCTGTTTCTCTGCATACTTTGTTAGCCCCCTTTTACCATGTTCTTCAGTGGTCAGGACCCCCATGGACCCTCACAGAGCAGGTACTATTTGGGTGGTGGATCATTCTCAGCACTGCAGTAACACTGACGTGGTGGTGGTGTGTTAGTGTGTGTTGTGCTGGTATGAGTAGATCAGACACAGCAGTGCTGCTGGAGTTTTTAAACACTGTCCACTCACTGTCCGCTCTATTAGACACTCCTACCTTGTCAGATGTAAAGTCAGAGACGATAGCTCATCTGCTGCTGCGCAGTTTGTGTTGGTCATCCTCTAGTCCTTCATCAGTGGTCACAGGACGCTGCCCGCAGGACGCTGTTGGCTGGATATTTTTGGTTGGTGGACTATTCTATGTCCAGCAGTAACAATGAGGTGTTTAAAACTCCAGCAGCACTGCTGTGTCTGATACACTCAGACCAGCACAACACACACTAACACACCACCACCACGTCAGTGTTACTGCAGTGCTGAGAATGATCCACCACCCACATAGTACCTGCTCTGTGAAGGTCCACAGGGGTCCTAACCCCTGAAGAACAGGGTAAAAGGGGGGCTAACAAAGTATGTAGAGAAACAGATGGACTAAGTGCACCTATACAGTAAGTGGAGCTGATAAAATGGGCAGTGAGCGTAGAAACAAGGAGGTGGTCATAATGTTATGCCTGTTCGGTGTATGTTTGAATACAGTGGGCGATACTAAAACTTTTTGAAATTTTACTAAACCTGCAGTGCTCTGTCATATTTTAATGAAGTGTGGAGGTCAACATGCATGAGCCCAAAATTATTAAATGTATTTTACTTTACAACTGCATTTGAACCTTCTACTCTAAAAGCAGGAATATTGCCCTGCAGCCCAGGGCTGCAGCTACAGCTAGGGCTAATAGCTACAGCTAGCCTGTTGTCAACTGTAGCCTGACCGGTAGGGCCAAAGCGCTGGGTGCCCAGAGTTTTGACGGGCTTGTTCACGTTGTTGCAGGTGTGAAGAGGTGGCTGATGAGGTTGAAGAGCAGGGAGATTTATTCAGGTACCTGCTCCAGTCTTTACCTCTACCTCTTTTTGCTTCTTTCTCAAGGTGTTCTTCAGCTTCAGTTCTGGATGGCATTAGCAGTGCATGGCTAAGTGTTTGTACTTTTAAAACACCTTCTTTAGGCCAAGTCACACCAGCTTTTTGTCACGGAATTCAGCGGAATTCACCACAAGGACTTCCAGAGTGAAAAAAGTGGTTGAATTCATTGGTCAGATAGCTGCAAAATGCTTAGCTAAATGTGCTAATTTTAACAGTGTCAAAGCGCTACATGTATTTCTTTCCAACCAGCTGTGAATTACTAAATAAAAGAGCCTGGTACTCAGTCGGTCAGGAGGCTGGATTAGGTGGTATAACTGTCTTCACCTTTGTGGTTCTGTTGTTCCTACTTAGCGAGCAAGGGTGTCATGGTTTCACGGCACCAGTGGTTCTCAGCTTATTTACCTGTGACCCCCTCCGTCTTGACTCTAGACCCAGTAGAGCAGCCTTCTTCATATTTTGGCACCCCTGGACGACTGGACTACTGCTAGTTAGCACAGTGCTGGTCAGTAACCTCATATGGTGGCTACCAAACACATGAAAACCAAACAGCTTTGCAGATGTCTGACTGCTCTTCCTCAGTTCAGTCAGTCTGAACAAAGTGATGTACTTTTTATGCACAATTTAGCATAGTTAGCTAAAAATCACACGTTTTTACCAACAAGTCCATGAATTTAGCTGCACATTGACAGCCTGCTGTGCTGACAGACTTGCACAGCCACTTACCACTTTGTTTTAGCTTATAGGGAAATAATCAGGCTGGTCTGGGATATTTTACGGAAAACTTATTATTTAACATATAATATCAAATTTACTGTGTTTTTCTTTTCTTGCTGTGATTCGCTAAAGTTAACCCCATAAAGACCACTGCCTTAAACAACACAGTGGCCCAGACATCTCAGAAAAACTAAATAATTGAGGCTACTGTTTAAAGGTGCAGTGTGTAAGATTTTGGGTGAGCTTTTAGCAGAAATGGAATAATAAAACCATGTTTTAATTTGTGTATAATCACTACAACTATCAAATCGCTATCAATCAATCACTAACTACAAATCGTTGTGTTTTTGCTAGCTTAGAATGAGCCCATAGGGAGTGGGTCCCTTTCCAGCAGAGGCCGCCATGTTGTGCTGCCATATTTCTACAGTAGCCCATAATGGACAAACCAAACACTGGCTCTAGAGAGCGCCTTTCGTGTTTTTATATTGAAGCGACAACTTGAATTTGGTGGCGCTGTAGCACCTGTTGGAAGACATAGAAAGAAGAAGAATGAGTGGTTGCTGCTGGTGCTGGCGAACCATTTTTTGTTGTGAAGTTTGAGAATCCCAATTTTGACAAATAGAGGATCATACTTATTGTTTAGTACAAGAAAAAGCAAGGGAGGGGCAGAAAACCTGACGGCCACTGTAGATTCTACCGCTCACATGGAAAGGGAGGGGTGAGAGAGGGGTATTCTGTTGGTTGCAGTTTGCAGCCTCACCACTAGATGCCACTAAATCTTACACGCTGCACCTTTAAAGTAATAATTTAAATGTGGTAGGCGATTATTTTCTTTTGCTTTTTGTTTGTTGTATAGAGATGTAAATTGGTATTTTGCTCTTCAAGATTTTTGCTCAATAATTTTTTTTTTTGACTGTAAATTGCAAACCATATCACACCTTAGTGATTGGGTTAGTTAGCTAGCATGCTAACTACACCAAAATAGGGACATTTCTTTCATTTTTTCATCTTCTGGTCCAACATTGCGATCTTGGGATGTGCCTGTTTTGCAAGTTGACCCAAACTGCAGGTGCTGTAGTGTGACTACAGCTTTAATGAAATGAATTGAAGTGAAGGGTGCTGTGGCCTTCCAGGTCTGCAGCTCTTCCTATGTGGTTCATTGCTGCAGAAACACTGTTAAAGCCCCAATCAGGAATCGCTGTATATGTCGGACCAGTTTTGGGTCAACAAGGAAGGCCTTTAGATGGGGATGCCACCACACTGCTATCAGTGAACACGGCTAGCAAAGTTAGCATGCAGTATATTGTTGCTCTCTTACAAAACCTCTTTACTTTTTTTAATAACATTTGAAGACACCAGCTGACTTGTACATTATGAAGGTGCTGATGCTGTCTGTAGCTGGCCGGATCTCATTTCATGTCAAAATTGCTCACTTGTGCTTTGACCGTAATTAAAGATACAGCATGACTCTAAAGAACCTTGTATCTCCCGCAATGTTGCAGGAGGTCCTGCTCTCATCTCAGGTAACCGTGGCCCCTTGACATTAGTTGAAGAGTTTTAAAAGCGCGGAAATTGGCAAGCTTGTCATCACACACGCGGAGCCATTCAGAGGTGTAATTGCTTTGCTAAGAGGTCATGAATAATTCCTGACTGACATATACTCAGCTCCCCTTTCAGGAATCTGAGGCGGACGCACCATTCACAAACAGTATTCGTACATGATGTTCTTTTGTGCTTATCAGGCTGGAGAATCGTTTGCGGAAAAGCGGCCTTGTTTCTGCTTTCAGTGTAGCTTTTACCACTTCTCGCTGTATGCAGTACGTTTAGAATCGACCAAGAGTCGGCAGATTTTTACTCCAACTGCACATTAGATCAGGTTATTTTGCGATTGGGTGCGATTTTATGAGGTAAATAACATGAGGCAAGTAAGTTCATGCTGTATTTGAATGCTGCTGCTACACCATAGGATAGCATATTATGCAAATATAGTAGCATAATTATCCATGGGTCATTGTTCCAGTCGCCTCTCACTTTCAGTGTAGTATTTTATGTAATTATACATTCTGATTCTGAAATAGATTGAATTTTTATTCATAGTTGAAAGACAATTCCATCAATTTAAAATCTGCTTAGTTCAGTTGTTAAATTGTAAAGTCATTCAAAGTGGTTTGGTGTAAAATGGTTCATTTCAGAGAAACTACACTCAGGTTTTTCTTAACAGTGGTGGTGATAGGAACCAGGGGTCACAATGTCCACAGCACAACTATAGCCATTTTATTTACTATCCAAAACCACCAGTGAACCTACACGTGTCTCCTAAGCTGTTATATGTTATGTAGATTATGGTAAAATAAGTTTTCTTTGAGGACTGTTTTACTTTACAACGCCTCTCTACTAGGGATGGATTTAAAACTATGTTTTTATTAGCTTAAAACCTTCTGAAAACTATCGGAAGACAATGTCTCAGGCATCAGGCAACAAATCTGTAACCATTTACAGCAGATGTGTCAGGCTCCAGTCCTGGCGGGCCAGTCCTGGAAACACATCCCCAGTTTACATGCCTGATTTAGAGTAATAACTTTTCGGTGCGAGAGGTTTTAGAGGTGTTGAACTCTTCAGGCGTTTGGTTCCTATCACCACCACTGTGAACAATTCTGACTTAGTTATTTGGGGGCAGGGGGCAGTCGTGGGCTGGAGGTTGGGGAATCAGCCTTGCGCCCGGAAGGTCGCTGGTTTGAACCCCTGAGCCGACAGTATGTGACTGAGATGCCCTTGAGCAAGGAACTCAACCCCCAGCTGCTCCCCGGGTGCTGTGGATAGGGCTGCCCACCGCTCTCGGCAAGTGTGCTCACTGCCCCTTAGTGTGTGTTTTCATTAGTGTGTATGTGGTGTTTCACTGCAAGGATGGGTTAAATGCAGAGGTGAAAGTTCCCTGTTGTGCGACTAATAAGGGTCTCTAATTTTAATATTGCTGGCATGTATTCAATTGAAAAGTGTAGGAGATACATTTATATCTATATCTATGTAAATACAGCAATGTTTGACATTCTAGCAGTAATGTTAGCTGTCTGGCATCCTTCTACATTTGCCAGCTAGTGGGTAAAAAAAGGAAACAAAAAAAAACAAAACAATTTAATCACCTTCAAAGATTCACGCCACAGCCAGTGTAGTTTTTCAAAAGTTCCTCCCTTCATAATACATCATCAGAAGGGAGTTCCCTAGTCTTTAAACCACCAAATGATGCTCAAGAGACTGTAGTACTGCTGTAGGAGGCAACAAACAAATAGTCCAGCTCTAAATGGGTCAGGGAGGTAATAGTTCGTCCATTATGTTTCTTCGCAACATGCTTCAGTTATGACATACCATAGTCAGCTGTATTAGTCACAAAAAAATAAACATATTGAAAACACACTGCAGTGTACAGTTTTTCATTTTGAGCTTAGACTATTGAAAATGCACTTACTGCACAATTCCATTCATATTGGACACTAAAGGCAGTTAAAGTTTCCTATTATTTCCTATTATCTCTAGATTGCACTGAGATGTCCAATATCAAGTGACTATTTTACTTTGCTGTTTGGGGAAAAGAGGCCATTGCATCTCAAAATTGGCCTGTAGTGGTGAACAGTCCAGCAGCATTGCCAGCGGAAAGCGAGCCATGAGTGATAAGGCAGCCTTTTCTACCTGCATGTCATGCATAACTAATCAGTATCTGACTCTCTTGAGCTCCACACTGAAACTGTACTGAATCCAGGCGTTACTATGGAGCTCATGGCATTATCTACACTGTGGAACAGACTCGTGGCTCTCAGCAGGGGTGTTGGGGGATGGCTGTCGTTTATATAGGCCTATATTTTTAATAACTTATTTTTATGACTTTTCCATAAATTCTACCTTGCCAGTGATACAATTGAGTGATTGAAGGTTTGCACTGAATTGTAGCAAAACAGTCTCTGTTTGGCATGGCAGTATGCATGTGTCTCAGGTCTCTGAGGTGCGAGTCCAAGTTGAGTGTTGAGTTTTTGAGGTTCGAGTCCAAGTCATGTCTCAAGTTTCTGAGGTA
This sequence comes from Colossoma macropomum, assembly GCF_904425465.1. Lineage (NCBI taxonomy): Eukaryota > Metazoa > Chordata > Actinopteri > Characiformes > Serrasalmidae > Colossoma > Colossoma macropomum. The sequence continues at coordinate 5,820,589 of NW_023494803.1, forward strand.
CTAGTCCAAGTCAAATCTCTGAGGTCTCAAATCGCGAGTCTCTGGTGTGTGAGTCCGAGTTGAGTCTTGAGTCTCTGGTGTGTGAGTCATAGTCAAGTCTCGAGTGTCTGGTGCGTGAGTCAGAGTCAAGTCTTGAGTCTCTGGTGTGTGACTCAGAGTTTCTGGTGTGTGAGTCTGAGTCTCAAAGCTCTTGTGTGTGAGTCAAAGTTGAGTCTCGGGTCTCGGAAATGTGAGTCCAAGTCAAATCTTGAGTCTCTGAAATGTGAGTCTGTGATGTAAGGAAATGTGCAGAGGACTTTAAGAATGGCATTATTAAAGAAGCATCAATACTTTTATTTTTCCTTTTTTTGCTTTTTGTTACAGTGGCTTCTTATTTTGTTTGTTTGTTTTTTATGGTTTAGTTTACCTTATCAACAGTGCTGAATCACTGCATGTTTTGATGATGTGTAAATCTTTCTGTTAAATAAAAAACTAACTGCACCAGGTGCATGATGGGATATAATCTCAAAAATCTAGATGCAGTCTTGCAGATAGTGACCCTGCAAGATGCCCAGTTCTTTGCAAAATCAAAGTCTGTGACTAAAAACTCTGTGACATTGTCTTTAGATGTGAGAGGGTGTCAGACTTTAGTCTTTCAGAAGTCTTTTCAGAGTCCTCTGGTGTGTGGCGAGCAGAATTCTGTGATGAGTCTCGAGTCACTGGGGTGTCAGACCAAGTTGAGACTTGAGTCTTAAGCTGAGCCTGATTTAACCCCAATATGCCCCTTGTGACAAATATTCACAATCTGAGGCGATTTTCCAGGTTGGGAGCTCGATTGGAAGCGACTGACGGCGCAGATGATCTGTCAGTGGGAGAAGAGAAAGGAGTGAATCTTTAGCTCTGAAGTGATCAGAGATCCTCTGATTTGATCAAACACGTTTGATATTTACGACTCACGGATATTTACAACTCACGGTCAGAGATTTACTCAACTAATCATTCAATCAACAGCCAATCAGAGAGCTAGATGAGCGGAGAAACAGGCGAAGAGACGCACATAAACACCGCCTGAACAGCGGAGCACAGACAGAGGAGCTGCGTGTAAAACAGGCAAATAAGAGCCGTTATCATGTTTATAATATATAGATTCTGAGGTGTGAGTCAAGTAATGAGTCTCTGAGTTGAGTCTCTAGTTTCTGAGAGTCCAGCTCAAGTCGAGTGTCTCGTGTGCTAGTCTAGGTCCGAGTCAAGTCTGTGGTGTGTGAGTTTGAATCGAGTCTCGAGTCTCTGAGGTGTGAATCTGACTATAGTCTTAAGTCTCTGGTGTGCAAGTCCAAGTCGAATCTTGTGTCTCTGAAATCTGAGTCGAGTCTCGAGTCTCTGGGGTTTGAGTCTTAACAGTGTTACCTTTCACACGCATACCAAATGAAGTTTGTTTGAAATTAATAACGGCCTCTAATTTTAGATATTTTAACAAAAAACTGTCCAGGAACAGTAACTACTGAAGAATGCATTTGTGGACAGAGCATGGATAGATAAATCAAAGCCATTATAGATCATTAGTTTGTTGCTGTTGGACTACAACAGTTACCGGGGACAACCTTATCAGTTCTTTATAGAACTAGTGGCACACCAAGAGGACACAACTACCTTGGGCAGGATTAGAGAAGAGAGAGATGATGAAGAGAAGAAAGAGATCCAGCAGCTCATCTGGGGTTTCACTGTCCAGGTCATGCTAGGTAAACATTTGCATAAGTTCACACAGTCAAGCTTTAATGTAGCGTGATTTAATTCAGATCACTAAAGAGCTCTGGCTACTTGTTTAATCTCATAATCAAACCCATTCTTTTTCACCGCCGCACAGGAAAAGCCAGCAGAGAGCCTGTGTTTTTATAGCGAACACTGATTCACTGCAGAAAAGAAAAATTCCCAGCGCCTCGATGCAGACGTGCTAAGTGGACTGTAATACATTACCTGACTGCGCTGCTGCTTGGAGTAGCGCGACGTTCGCAGAGTTTGACTTCAGATTTGAATATTTGTTTCTCTGCCGTTTGCTTGCTGAGGAGTTGTTGTGACAGTAAGGGCATTTATCCAAACAGAGCTTTATAAATATGCATGGATAATTGTTATGCATTATGCCAAGTGTGCTAGTGTTCTGCAGGGGCCACAGGAGAGTGGGCCGCAGGGGCTTGGCTTTCACTGAATGAGTCTCAAATACAGAGAGGCAAATAAAGATTTACAGTATACAATCACAACCCTATTAATCAGAAACACCTCCGTTGTATGTAGGCTAAATGGCCACATTATTAAGAACAATAACTTACAACCCCATTTCTAAAAAAGTTGGGATGCTGTGCAGAACGTAAATAAACATACAATGCAATGATATGCAAATCAAGTAAATCATATTTTTAAAGGAAAATACTACAAAGACAACATATCAAGTGTTGAAACTGAGAAATTTTAGTATTTTTTGAAAAATATATGCCCATTTTGAATTTGATGGCAAGACATTCCAAAAAAGTTGGGACAGGGGCCTGTTTACCACTGTGTTTCATCACCTCTTCTTTTAACAACACTCTATAAGCGTTTGGGAACTGAGGAGACCAATTGCTGTAGTGTTGATAGTGAATATTTTCTCGTTCCTGTTTCATATAGGATTTCAACTGCTCATCAGTTCAGGGTCTCCTTTGTCGTATTTTTCATTTCTTAATGCGCCAAATGTTATCAGTGGGTGACAGGTCTGGACTGCAGGCAGGCCAGTTTAGCACCCAGACTCTTTTAATACGGAGCCATGCTGTTGTAATACATGCAGAATGTGATTTTACATTGTCTTGCTGAAATAATCAAGGCCTTCCCTGAAAAAGACATCATCTGAATGGCAGCAGATGTTGCCAAAACATGTATATATTGTTCAGCATTAATGATACCTTCAGAGATATGCACGTCACCCATGCCATGTGCACTAATGCACCCCTATACCATCATGAATACGGGCTTTTGAACTGTACACTGACAACAAGCTGAGTGGTCTTTAGCCCAGAGGAAACAGTGTCCATGAGTTCCAAAAAGAATTTCAAATGTTGATCTGTCTGACAACAGAACTCTTTTCCACTTCGCCTCAGTCCATTTTAAATGAGCTTATGCCCAGAGAAGGTGGCAGCACTTCTGGATCCTGTTTGTATATGGTTCCTTTTTTGCATTTCAGAGTTTTAACTTGCATTTGTGGATGCAGTGATGAACTGTGTTCACAGACAGTGGTTTTCAGAAGTGTTTCTGAGCCCATGCAGTGATTTCCACTACAGAGTCATGTCTGTTTTTAATGCAGTGCCATCTGAGGGCCCAAAGATCACGGCCAGCAAATACTGTTTTTGGCCTTGTCCCTTGCATACAGAGATTCTCCAGATTCTCTGAATCTTTTACTGTTATTATGTTCTGTAGATGATGAAAAGCAAAAGTTCTTTGCTATTTTACATTGATTAAACTTTATTCTTGAATCGTTGCACTATTTGCTCATACAGTCTTTCACAGAGTGGTCAACGCTTCCTCATCTTTACTTCTGAAAGACTCAGCCTGTCTGGGATGCTTTATTATACCCAATCAAGTTACTGACCTGTTGTCAATCAACCACCAGGTTTTTTCACCATTACACAACTTTACTAGCCTTTTCTTGCCCCCGTCCCAACTTTTTTGGAACGTGTTGTTGGCATCAAATTCAAAATGGGCATATATTTTTCAAAAAACACTAACATTTCTCAGTTAACATTTGATTTGTTGTCTTTGTAATATTTTCAATCAAATGTAAGGTTTAAATGATTTGCACATCATTGCATTTTGTTTTATGTACATTCTGCACAGCGTCCCAACTTTTTTGGAAATGGGGTTGTACCTTGTACGTCTACTCACTGGCCACTTTATTAAAAACAAACACCTACCTTGGATTTCCAGTAATTGGCCACTTTATTAGAAACACCTAACTTGTACACCCGCTCACTGGCCCTTTTATTAGAAACACCTACCTTGTACACCCACTCACTGGCCACATTTTTAGAAACACCTTCCTTGTACATCCACTCACTGGCCACTTTATTAGAAACACCTACCTTGTATTTCCACTCACTGGCCACTTTATTAGAAACACCTACTTTGTACTTCCACTCACTGGCCTCTTTATTTGAAACACCAACCTAGTAGCTCCACCTTGCTGGTGAACAGTTAAAAACTGTAGCCCTTCTGTTGATGCACAATTTGGAAGGACAGTTCAGGGACTAAAGTGGCCAGTGAGTGTATGTGTGTATATTTGGTAAGTAAGAGTAGCCGGATAGATTTAATGTTCAGAGCTGCTCTGCATATGTGGGAAAAGTCATGTGAAAAGGCTGATTTGGGAAAGAATAAGTCCTTCCTTCCTTTCTGCTGCCCATGCTGAGCTCAGTAATCAGAGAAGAAAGTAGTGACCATGGTTTCGTCCTGTTTCTATGGAGACAATGCAGGCAGTGTCAGTGTAGGTTAACCTGCTATTGTGCCTGCTGTCATTTAATTTCACTCTTCTGCTGATCTGGCAATGGCATATAACTATTTTAGTCCATCAAACACGCCTTCATAAAATAGTCAAATAAAATTGTAGGAATTTAGATATGATAAGACAGCCTAGCTGACCAAACGCTGTTTATATCATTACTACTATATCAAACGATTTTTTTTATTATATTATTATTTATTATATATTATTATTTTTTTATTACACAGCAGCATAAATTGACCAATAGAATGGTCCAAAATTACCTAGAATAAAAATTGTAACAAAGTTAAAAAGTTGCAGAGTTACAATGTTTTGTTACAACAGTTTACTTTAGTTGGTCCTCAATTTGAAGACATCAGTGCATAGAAGACTGGCCACCGGTATGAAAAGCTCTCTATAAATGAAGCAGTTATTATTATTATTATTATTATTATTATTATTAGCATTATTAGCATTATTATTGTTGTTATTGTTATTATTGTTGTTATTAATATTATTGTTATTATTATTATAAATGGGCAAACTTTCAGATTAGCTCCTGTGACAACTCCTGTGTGAAATGTAAACTTCCATCAAAACCTTCCTTGTAGTAACAGAAGAGGAGCAAAATAGAAATACACCATGAAATACATCACACAACATTAACAGTGTCTGTTTTGGCTGGTGTTTTCAGCCCAGTCCCACGCGGATCCCTGAAATGTAACTGCTACTGTTACGTTCCAGGTTTCAACATACCTGTGACCGATCATCAGGAGCTAAATCAGATGCTGCACATAGGCCTAGGCCAGAGGTCGGCAACCCAAATGTTAAGAAGAGCCAGTTTGTCTTTTCAACAAAAATCTAACCAACCTGGCAGCCACAACACTTTATGTCCATTTTACCATGCTGGCTGTGAAAATGTCTCAGTATGTGCTGAGGTACTAGTAAAAATATAATATTAACAAAAACGGAGACTTATAGCTATATCTGCTTTTCTCGCATCTCCAGCAGGAAACTTCCACAAAAGAGGAATATTTTCTTGTAAAATGTCTTTCAACGTTTATTTTTTTTACGAGGTTGAATTTAGACTTTTTAGTGTTTGTCAGTTTCTTGTTGCAGATTAAACGTATCAGGAAACCAGCTGAGTGGTTATTAATGCAAATCGTCCATTCGTTTACAAATTATCGATTTTCGTCTTAAATCTTACTCTTTGCCATCTGCGCATCAATTTTTAGGGTCAAAAGTTGGTGAATTAGCAGTTATTGGCTACATTAACTCCAGCGTTTAAGACCATTTATTGTTAAAACTGTGTTGAACGATCAGCAGAGCTTTATTTTACTGCAAAGGAGGATTATTTTATTTTTACCTAAAAAATTCTGCTGTGGAGCCACAACAGGGCATTAAAAGAGGCGCATGCAGTTCCAGAGCCACATGTTGCTGACCTCTGGGCTAGGTGATAAGACGCTAATGCTAATTATCAGAACTAAACTTTGTTTGATGTATTTTTGATGAAATTATTATCTTTCTGTTCCTGAACCCGATATTAGCAATAAAGGCTTACACTTCGAACAGTTGCCACACAGTTGCTTGCTAGATGAGGAGAGAGGGGTAGTCTAGCCGTTCACTCACAACAACCAGTGAGGCAGTTACTCTAGATAAATTTCGAAATTTGTCACTTTAGTGTCAGCTGAGTTGGGCCATATCCACTTCTTCAAACAATAGCTAAATATTACCATGGTATACAAGGCAGTGGGGTCATAAGTGGTGTAAAAGCATTTATGCCATTTTGTCCTGCGTTATTTTAAAATCAAAAATGATCTGTTTAAGTTTAGTTCGCTTACATGACCAAATAAGTAACCACAGCGCTCGATTTACAAGCCATCATTCAATAAATGTCAAACCATCGAACATTTGCTAAGTGTGTAAACAGTGCTGCTAACTAGAAGAGAGGAGCTGGTTAGCAGTATCTTAGCTAGCATGATGACAGCTTTGCTCACCACAGAACTTGTTTGATTCGCTCTAACTAAATAACAGACATGAGTTTAGATGATAACAATTCAAATCTAAGGGAGTGAAGTCAGGCAACTCGCACTGAAAGGACAGACAGGCGAAATTAAACTTGTTCGTGTTGTTTGAGTCTAACTTAACGTTAGCTTAGCGAGCAGGCTACAGACCCAAACAAAGCCACACACAAGTGTAGATGATAAAAAATCATATCTGAGAGAGCAAAAGTCGAGTGACAGAAAGCCAAAATCAATCCTCTTGTGTGGTATTTGGGACTGTAGCGCTTTGGCTAAGCTAATCATAGCTTATTTACAGGCCAAGCGTGCGTCACACTGCAGCACAGTCTTGGTTCAAGCTAACTGATGCTAAAGTTACAGCTGTTTAGAGGAAATCTGAGAGCGCAAAAGCAAGAGACTGAGAATGAAAGCTGAAATCGGATGTTCTGTGGTGTGTAGCTCTTAGACAGTCGCTGACGCTTAGTTTTTTTAATGTTAAAGTTTTTCCTTACTCTGATTTTTCCTGCTTATTATCAGCACCATCAATCGGTGAGCTCCCACACCATGAATCAGTGACCCTTCTAAAATGTTTATTGACATGGAAAAGAAGTTTGACACGTCATAATTTTGAAATTGTCTTAATTTTTAAGTACTGTGGTGAATTTACCATTTATTACTGTTATAAAACCCAATCCTAAGTGTTAGCAAAACCACAAACTGTGGAAATTAGCAAACCACAAAAATGAGCCAGTGAGCGGACAGTTCGCAGTGTTAGCTAGTGCATTAGCACATCTCAGAACAAGATGAGATTGAGGTTAACTGTGGGCATGAGTGGAAAGGGTGCTACAGCTAATATAACTGATACTGATATTATAAAATAAATTTGTCACTGTGGATTAAACCAATATTTTTTTTTTTTATTCTACTCCTTCACATTAGCTAATGAGCTAACGCCAACAGTAGAACTAATCCGTGTGGTGGTAGTTGGTGGCTTTTACAAGTTTTTCCTGTTCAACATGTTAGTTGACACTTGTATGAAAAAGAACAAGACAATATATTGTTTTGTTGAGTGTGTTTACATGCACTTAATGTGCAGACTGAGAAATCCGAAAGAAATCAGAGTAAGGGTACACATGCTTTGACAAATCTGATTACTGAGCTAAAATCCAGCTCTCTTTATTTGATTTCTTAATCGTATTTCTAGACCTTACTCTGATCTTAGAAATCGGAGTGTGCTGTTTACATGACCATTTGAATAATCAGATAACTGCGGAAATCCTATTATGTATATTATATCGGATTATTGAGTGCATGTAAACAGACTTATTGTTTTTGGTTCATGGTGTCCTTGGCAATAATTTTCTAAATGATTTTCTAAATGATTTTCTAAATGCTGACACCTGGAATGGTTATTCGAGTACTCGAGTAGATGTGCATCATTGTCCACAAAATGTTTGGCCTTTATGCCCAGCCCTGCTAAACAGTGTCTTGGGCCTCTGTGTCTGAATCTACATTTCCAGATTCAGGCATGCTTTGGAAGCTAAACTGTATCGCTAAGCATGACAGCCTTGTTAGCACACATGTTGGCTCACATGCAAACTGTTGAATTATCCCTGTAAGACTCAGCCGATTTCCTTTGCAGTGTTAATTGCCAAGTGACCCAGCCATGTCTGGTGTGCTTGGCACAGAGACAAGCTCACAGCAGACTTACGATATTGAGTAGGATCCAGTAAGAGCAGTTAGAGTTGAGAGAAGAAAGGAAGCAAGAGCAAATGAACAAATGAACAAATACTCAGTTACTATTTTAAATAAAAACAAATTCTGCAAATAAACAAATTCTGTGTCCAGACAACCATTCTAATTAGCGAATTCAGCTACTTTAAAGGAATGGGTTAGTGAAAAATCACAATGAGAGTTTTTCCTCTGACCCCAGATGTGGTTGATCACCCAAGACATGTTTAATGTCCAAATTTTTCTGATTTAGTTTAGCACTGGAGCTATGAGGCTAATAAACAGTAGAAGTCAATAGTCACCTAAATCGGATTCTGTAAATCCAACCCCAAAACTTCAAACTGCACCCAGGTCTTCATTAAGATTGTGCAGACTTGCCAATGCAGTTTATTTAAAAATGAATAAAACTTCGCAGTGTAGCTGTGTGTAGCCACGTTAGACATCAGACATTGTGCTGAATGACTCCAGTATGCGTGTATTAATGTCACGTAGGTATATGGATGCTATGTTGTTTCTTTTTAGAAATAAATGCTAATCCTGAATTTTCAAACTGAAGATATATGTTTATAAATTTAAATTATGAATGTGAATGGTGCCTAGGAATGTGAAGTGCATGCTTGTGAAGGGAGGTCGTAATTTGGCACAACACTGTCAGTATTTAGCTAAACTGTAAAGTTTTGTTCATTTCTATATTTCACAGTAAGTCATACTGTGTCCTAAACTACATCGTCAAGTCTACGTGACCTTAATGAAGACGTAGATCCAGTTTTAGAGAAGTTAAGGTGCTGATACAGGTCAATTTCACCCCCACAGCTTATATAATCCCCTTTGGAAAGCAATGCTAATAGAACAGCACCCTTCAGAGCAGCCACACGTGAGCCTAAGGCCACCATGCCCAATGCCAAGCATCGACCTCCCCCCACCCCCCCACCATTGGGCTGTAGAGCAGTGGAGCTGTGTTCTCTGAGTGATGGAGCTCCATCCAGTGCCTTTGGGTTGAGTTGGAGTGTCCAGAACTGATCACCCAACATCAGTACCTGACCTCACTAATGCTTTTAGCGAGGCTGAATGCAATCAAACGTTGAACGCAATCAAATCCTCACAGCAATCTTCCAATACATAGTGTGATCTTTCTGCTGCTCGTCTGTGAGAATGAACTGCGCTCAGTGTTGTCCGCTCATATTACAGAAGAGGTTGCTCAGTAGAGGAACCGCTCACAGACCGCTCTATGCTAGAGCAGCTGCTGAATTAACGCCCTCTTCTCCACGTCTGTGTTAATGAAGCTCACTTACAGCTCAGACAGACAGACGGACGCCGTGGAGCGAGAGCTGCCAGAGACTCTGACACTCACTGACAACTTTGGCACTGCTTTACATTCAGAGTAGTGAGTTTGTAATGAATGAACACTCCCTCTTTCTCCTTCCCCTCTCTCTCTTCCTCTCTCTCCTCTCTCTCCTCCTCTTCTCTCCTTTGTTCTCACTCTCTTTCCCTCACTCTCCTTATCTCTCTCTCTCCTCCTTCACTCTGAGGTCTCTTGCTGCCCCGTCTGCTGCACTCTTCACCCAGCAGTGAGCACCTCAGATAACAGACACAGAGAGCGGGAGAAGAAAGCTCTGCTGCAGTGAACAACACCTCTTTCTTTCTTTCCTTTTTTCCTTTTTCTTTCTTTCTTTCTTTCTTTCTTTTCTTTCTTTCTTTCTTTCTTTCTTTTTCTTTCTTTCTTTCTTTCTTT